>NC_037673.1:38746128-38877183 GCF_003255815.1 Theropithecus gelada | reverse complement strand
GGAAGGAAGGAAGGAAGGAAGGAAGGAAGGAAGGAAAGAAGGAAGGAGGGAGGGAGGGAGGGAGGGAGGGAGGGAAGGAAGGAGGGAGGGAAGGAAGGAGGGAAGGAAGGAAGGGAAGACAGGGAAGGGAGGGGAAGGCAGGGAAGGGAGGGAGGGAAGGAAGAAAGGAAGGAAGGGAAGGAAGGAGGGAGGGAGGGAAAGCAGGGAAGGCAGGGAGGGAGAGAAGGAAGGGAGGGAAGGAAGGAAGGAAGGGAGGGAGGGAGGGAAGGGAAGGCAGGGAAGGCAGGGAGGGAAGGAAGGCAGGGAAGAAGGAAGGAAGGGAGGGAGGGAGGGAAGGGAAGGCAGGGAAGGCAGGGAGGGAGGGAAGGAAGGAAGGAAGGAAGGAAGGAAGGAAGGAAGGAAGGAAGGAAGGAAGGAAGGAAGGAAGGAAAGACAGGGTGGGGGGACATCTGTCATGTGGAGCATTTTGTATAAAAAAGAATAAAAACCAGTTTGGGAGGCTGAGGCAGGCGGATCATGAGGTCAGGAGATCGAGCCCATCCTGGCTAATAAGGAGAGAGAAAGAGGGAGAGAAGGAAAGAAGAAGGAAGGAAGGAAGGATGGAAGGAAGGGAAGGAAGGAAGGAAGGAAGGAAGGAAGGAAGGAAGGAAGGAAGGAAGGAAGGAAGGAAGGAAGGAAGGAGAAAAAATGAAAAATAGATCCACTTTTGATGTGGGACCTTTATTTTATTCATTAAAGAGCAAATCATCATTTAACAAAATGACAAAAACAATAAGCAACCCCATGAGAGTGTGTATCAGTTAAATCTTGTCTTGGACTCTCATTGAGGCAAAGGGATTATGACTTAGATTCTGCTTCTGTGAAACATATGCGAGGACAAAAGAGGTGAGAAATCATGAAAAGAAAACAGCAGGACCCAATAGACCCACAGAGTTCATGCATTCTCAAAGACCCAAAGAGAGTGTGTGATACAAATAATGGACAAAATTAGAAAAAACAAAAGCAAGGTAATACATAACCTAGAATTATTCTATAAGCTTTGTTCTTTGTCTCTTTGCTCTCCAGGTTAACTGGTTTGACAAAAAAACAAAAAACAAAACAAACAAACAAACAAACAAAAAAACTCCTTAAGTGAAGTCTAGATGAGTGTTTTCATTATCCTCTTTTAGCAGATTATTTTTACAGTAGTAAACATTCACCTGGGATTGGGTTTATATTGTAAAGACAAATGCTCCCTTCTTTTCTTGAGTTTCAATACAATCTACTCATTCCATTAAAATGTGGCGGAAACTCTCCTTTTAATCAAAAGTAAGTTGATTAATAAGCTATTTCTTCCAGACCACTGATGTTCTGAGGAGTTAAGACCGCCTTTCCTTAAAAGTAGAAAGTACAGGAGTGAAAAAGTTCACTTTGTTTTTAAAACGAAAAGTGAAAGAGAAATAACCCAAATCAAGGAAGTCCCCACTTCCTCCTGCACAGCCTCCTTAAGCATGCCTGTTCTTATTCTGCTTTTTCCTGCTACTTCCCACTTGCTATTTCATATCTAGCCAAACAGGGAGACTGAATTTCCTTGAATTTTTATGCATCTGCTTGTAAGTTTGCTTTAATTTCATGATCAAAGAGCAGCACCATAGTGACCATCTCTTAGTAGCTGGCGATATTTTAGCCAAAGTTTCTCTTATAGCTTCCCATAAATGATGGGCTTCAAGGAAGGTTGTACATGCAGAATCAGTGTACAAAACAAACATTGCTTCCATCTGAGGAACTCATGAGCCAAAAAAAAAAAAAGAAAAGAAAAAGTGTTTTAAAGAAAGCTGACCTAGGACCTCAGAGTGAGAAAAGGAAGTATGAAAATTAATTCTCATTGGAGCAGTTTCCAATCTAGTTGAGGAGCCAAACCTAATACACCCAACACAATTAGAGAACCATAAAGGGCAAACATATTAAAAGAGCTTCATTTTGCAGTGTGGCCTGCAGGCTTCCAGAAAAAGGGGGAGATCAGTGAGCTAGCAGCAGAGAAGTCTCCCTGGAAAAGGTGAGATTTGACATTCCTCTGTTCTATCTCAGGGGTCTTAGCCAGGCACATTCGTGTTGGGCACGTAGAGTAGATGGCTACTTGTTTCTTGTCTAAAATGTTAGACATTCAGGTTATAAAAAAGAAAATGTATCAGAGTTTATAACTATTTTTAACCTTCTATACTAACAATTTTAACCATGCCTCTTTTAAAGCCTAATAGCTGTAATCCCAGTACTTTGGGAGGCCAATGCGGGTGGATCATGAGGTCAGGAGTTCAAGACCAGCCTGGCCAAGATGGTGAAACCCCATCTCTACTGAAAATACAAAAATTAGCCAGGTGTGGTAGCACGTGCCTATAATCTCAGTTACTCGGGAAGCTGAGGCAGGAGAATTGCTTGAACCTGGGAGGCAGAGGTTGCAGTGAGCTGAGATCGTGCCACTGTACTCTAGCCTGGGGGACAGAGCAAGACTCCGTCTCAAAAAAAAACAAAACAAAAGACCTAATAGATAAAACACTGACAATGCTTCTCAATAATGATCATTAATATTGCTCAAATTTTATTAGTGCTCTCTCCTTTATCTACTTGCAAGTTGACTTTAAAAAATGAAGTTGGTTTTCCCTGGCCACCTCATGCTTCTAGACCTCAGTCTCCACCTAGCCACCACCTTCAGTGAGTAGTGAAGGGGCAGCCTCATTCATTGCACCACTGCCTGAACAAAAACTGTTTTCTAAGATAAAAATATATGAAAAGAGAGTGTATGCCCCAGCATTTAAAGAATTATAACTACTTTTGCATTCTCTAAGCTGCTTCTCTCTTCTACTAGCAGGAATAATTGCAATGCTCATACTGCGAAAACATAGGTTTACCATTTTTAGATGGTATCACTATGTGCTCTGTCATCTTTGTTGCATTTCCTGTTTCATCTTCCTGCTCAGGAACTTATACACTGAGGTTTGGCTTCACAGGAGATATACTCACATATGTAATGTTTGACATATATTTTTAAAATGACATGATTATGCCTTAAAAACTAAATATGAAAATATACTTGTGGACTACAAGTTATAGTTGGGAGCTTCAACTCTTAACTTTTTTTTCTTAGCCAAAAAAACTTTTCTTAAATATATATGTTTGAAAGACCACTGAATTTATTTCAATAATAACTAAAAATTACCTTAATCTGCATTTGGAAATAAGCACAAATTGAAATGCAATTCAGATGGATGAACTGAAATTCAAAGTTCTCTTAACCAGAGAATTACCCAACAAATTACAGTTAACTGAATAATTGCTAGATTCCTGTTTATTATGTAATTTGTGTCCAACTTACTGGTATAGAGAGCAAATTGTAGAATGACAAAGATTAAGTAATTCTTTTTTTTTTTTGTGACAGAGTCTCGCTCTGTTGCCCAAGTCGGAGTGCAGTGGTACAATCTCAACTCACTGCAAGCTCCGCCTCCCAGGTTCACACCCTTCTCCTGCCTCAGCCTCCCAAGTAGCTGGAACTACAGGTGCCTGCCAACATGCCCGGCTAATTTTTTGTATTTTTTTTTTTTTTAGTAGAGATGGGTTTCACCGTGTTAGCCACGATGATCTCGATCTCCTGACCTCGTGATCCACCCGTCTCGGCCTCCCAAAGTGCTGGGATTACAGGCATGAGCCACCACGCCCAGCCTGATTAAGTAATTCTTACGTAGTACATGGGGAAAACATGTTGATTAACTTAATAGTAAACAGTGTCAGAGTGTCACGATTATTTCTACCCACAAAGCTGGCCTGGTGATCTGTTCACTATCTTGGTAGTATGAGTCACCTGCTCCTTCTTTTAGGTCAAAGGCTCTCAAACATGCACATACCTTGGAATCACGTGGTGAGCTGTGAAATACACTGATGCCTGGGTTTCAACCCCAGATTTTCATATAATAACCTGGAGTGAAGCCTGGGAGCTGAGACTTAAAACATCCCAGGTGATTTTAATGTGCGGGCAGGCTGAGAATCACTGCTTTAGAGTGATTCTCTTTACCTTCTGTAAAGAGAGGGTAAAGGCTTTAGAGTGATTTCTCTTTACAAAGCTGTTATCTGCACTTTGATGGTCTCTATTCTAACAGACAGTAGTAGATAAGAGGCTTTCTAGTGAAGGTAAGGAATGTCTCTGTTTCAAAGCATTCTGGAAAATGTGTTGTACTTAGAAGTATGCCTGGCTCCCATACCTTGCTCTTGCTTTCGTCTTCCTCCTCTATTCATTCATTAAGCATTTATCATGTGTAAGATACTGTGCAATTTCAGATTCCTGACCATCCACCAGATTCTGACCATGCCTCACACCCCTCTTTAAAATATGTAAAGTTTTCAGGACAATATCCGTTTCTACTTCTGGAACTCAACCCTTGCCCTGGTTTTTTGCCTGTCCTGTGCATCTGTATTTCTAATTATATCTTAATTTTGAAAACATTTATATTTTAAGGAATAAATAACAGGTAACATCTTTTTTGAAAAAGGATTTTGTATGGATATAGGATTAATTAGTGTTTGGTCAGCATCATGTATAGAAATTTGGTGACCTTACACTAAATAAGCACTCTAATACTTAAAACAAGATCTAGAAATTTGCAACCACCAAAAAAGGAATCATGCCTTTCCTTTGTCATGGAAAACAAAGATGACCTTCTACCCTTGAACTTAGTTTAGCAGGAGGCCATATATTCCAATTAAAGGGGCTAAATCTGTATATCAGAATGTGTTCAGAGAGGTACATGGATGACTGGAAAATCTAATTGGGATCAAACACTATGCCCTTAACATCTGATACTAACAAATATTACCCCAAAATTAATACATGAACCTAGACTGAGCTGTACTTTTTTTTAGGGAAATGAATGGCATTCTATGATAAGCTTATGAGTATTTCCATCATTTAAATACTGATCATGTGAATTTAAATATAATTGGAGTTGTTCATTAAAATGTTCGTGATACTTTTGTTCTTTTTAATAATGATTATAGTTATGTTTTTACACAAGTGCTATATACCCAGGACAGAAAACTTGAAAAACTCCAAAAAGTACAAAAAAAGAATTATTTGTAGTAATACATCCACTCAAGTCAAACGCGATTCACATTTTGGTGTGAGTCCTTCATAGATAAGAGAGAGATGGAGAGACATACACACACACACACGCGCACACACACACGTATCCAAAAATATAGAGGTTATATAAAACAGGTTAATAATGTATAGCAAAATTTAATATCTAGCTACTTCTAAAAAATTTTGTGTCAATTTTTCAGTCTTCAAAGCTACACCTAGACCTGTTCCTGTATTATTGAAAAATAATAACAAGATAAACCTGGCTAGCTATACAAATGCTCTGAGGGTTGAGATAACATGCAAATGTAGCCTCACATATCAATGTGTGAAAGCTGGACAGACCACACAGCTCAGAAAAGGAAGTACACTCTGCATAGCTAACTTGCGCATTCACTATCCAAGCTGCACCATCTTCGGGGTCATTGTGTGCCAGGCACATCAACTCTTTTCAATAAAAATGGTAAGTAATAGATTTTATAACTCTCCCTGGTCTCCTGGCAAATGTGCTACTCTTCTCTGCATAGAACAGACAGGGTTGAGGGTGCTTCACAGTCAGGTCCTCCGAGCCTTTGGGATTTTGCTTGGCCACTTGTTCCTTGTGCTGATGAAGCTGCTGAGTCTTGTTCATGCCAGTTGAGAGACACGGCTTCAAGAGTTCCCTTTTTTTGATTCCAGCCTTCAGAATAGGGGAAGAGCACTGTCTTGCAGAAAGAAAACATGCATTCTTTGTCTTTGCCTCTTAGGATAGCTTGGTGCCAGTCCCAATAATTTAGTCGAGTTTCCTGTTATGAGCAGTTTGGATCCCATGAAGGACTCCAGTGGCAAATATTGGGAAACATTGCTGATGGTGATTGCCATTTTGATAACACAGTAGATTTGACAAACAGACCTCTTTTGTTTGAAAAACCTTTTTTTTTTTTTTTTTTTTTTTTAAATTAAGAGACACAAACAAAGCCCGGTCTTAACCTAAAGGACAGATTGTGTTCCCAAAATTAATGAGAAGTCATTATTTGGAGCACACTTAAAATGGTGAGTGGGTTCCCCGTGCTACTTTAACCCAAAACATAGCTGAGCTACAACAGTAATATTCTGCTTCATAATTTTCCATTATTTCTTTGAAAAAAAGAAAAGGAGGGCTCCCAAAATATATGTGGTGTTCATATATTACCAGAATCTAGAAGAGAGTCAATTTTCTATCTTTATCTACTATTCCCCAGCCCCTAGAAGACTGGAAATTTGTTATCCCTTCTCTTGTTACGGAGAGGATACCCTCCTTTTGTCAGTCCCCAGTGAGAAGACAGGAGTTGAGAGGATGACTCCTGTGCTTGCTCAATTGGAGATTGTGTATTGCAGACATTGGAATAGGGAGAATAAAGGGATCATTCAATGATGTGTGTTGATGTTACTGTGTATTGTCTGGAAGCACCTTGAGTTAGGATAGGGAAAGAGCAGAGGTGAGAGAGCGTAATCTGGCCATGGGGGAGAGAGGAAGAAGGAAGAGCCATAGGGTGCAAGTCACTGAGTCTTGAGAAGGGGAATAAACGGTGGAGGAAATGTTAGCGCATGACCCTGCCTGCGGCAACACCTGTAGAATCGAGTCTCTGGCTCAGGTGGGAGTGAGACTTATAAATCCCTCTGTGTTTCCAAATTGGGTCTTTAGTTCCGGGATTCCTAGAAAGCAGCTTGACCTTGGCCGGGCACGGTGGCTCACGCCTGTAATCCCAGCACTTTGGGAGGCCGAGGCGGGCGGATCACGAAGTCAGGAGATTGAGACCATCCTAGCTAACACGGTGAAACCTCGCCTCTACTAAAAATCCAAAAAATTAGCCGGGCGTGGTGGCGGATGCCTGTAGTCCCAGCCACTCGGGAGGCTGAGGCAGGAGAATGGCGTGAACCCGAGAGGTAGAGCTTGCAGTGAGTCGAAATTGTGCCACTGCGCTCTAGCCTGGGCCACAGAGCGAGACTCCGTCTCAAAAAAACATAGATAAATAAATAAAATAAAATAAAAAAGAAAAGAAAAGAAAACAGCTTGACCTTAAACGAGAGCACTGTGATTTATAAAGTGCTATTTGGATTTTCTTCGGCGAAACAAGATAACAGCAGGAAAAAGGGAAGTTTAACTGGATAGCATGTATTTGGTATGATATACGAGTAATGATTTTTTTAAAGATTATTGTTTTCTTACAATAAAAGTAACATGACTGGGTGTGGTGGCTTACACCTGTAATCCCAGCGCTTGGGGAGGCCGAGGCACGCAGATCACCTGAGGTCAGGAGTTTGAGACCTGCCTGACCAAGATGATGAAACTCCATCTCTACTAAAAATACAAAATTAGCTGGGCATGGTGGCGCATGTCTGTAATCCCAGCTACTTGGGAGGCTAAGCAGGAGAATCTCTTGAACCTGGGAGATGGAAATAAATAAATAAATAAACCAGCCAGGCCTAGTGGTGCATGCCTGTGGTCCCACCTACTAGGGAGGCTGAGGTAGGAGGATTATTTGAGTTCAGGTGTTCAAGGCGGCAGTGATGAAGGATCATGTCATCACACTCCAACCTGGGCAACCCTGTATAGACAGAAAGAAAGAAAGAAAGACAGAGAGAGAGAGAAAGGAAGGAAGGAAGGAAGGAAGGAAGGAAACAATAAGCATGTTCTATAATTTTATCACCTAAGGGACAATCACCAGGTTAGTACAGATCCTTTGAGAATGTCATCATTTTAAATACACATTTAATAAATGTAATTTTATAAGTGTTATCATCTTTTATGAACCATTTCCTCACATTTTATTTAAAATATCTTTAATAATATGGGAGTTACAATGTAATTTTTAATGATAAATCATTTTTCACCACTGTGTAGTAGTCCACAATGTGTTTTAATCAATTCCATAGAGTTGGACATTTCAGTTGTCTCTTTTTCTTTCCTTACAGTAATATAGACAAGACTGTCACAAGCACTTTTTATATATTTTGTCTGATTATTTTGCATTGACAGAACATTAGCATAGTAACCAGGTGCAAACCTACATATATTTAAAACTTCTAACATAAGTTACCTTGTTGTTAAGCAGCGTACTTTAAGTTTTTTACTATATAATGGCATAGTAAGTGAATTTCCCAGTGCAATTATGGCATATACGTGCCTATCTTTGTATAGTTATGCCTATTTTTGTAGCGTGAAAAGGTTATACTTCAAAATTAAGTTACTTCCCCTTAATTCCTTTCTCCCTAACATTGCTGCTGACATTCTGCAACAAGTGGCAGAAAGCCATGTAGCATATTAAAGAAAGGAAAAACTCCATTTTTTCTCCTTGAAAGAGATCAGATACAGTCAACAGGCCATATCCCCAGCTTCTTGTTGATTGGTTGTGCTTACTAGTTGTTTTCCGTAAGTCACTTAAGCTTTGAGATTGTTTCCTCATCCAATGATGGTGATGATGTGATGATGATGATGGTGATGGTGATGATGGTGGTGGTGATGATGATGATGATAGCTATCCCACAGGATTGCTGTGGAGAGTAAGACTGCAATTATAAAGCGCCTGTGACAGTACAGGCACATGCCAGACACTGGATAGATGTTGGATTCCTGTATTTCAGCCCCAAATAAATAGTTTCCAAAGTAGGCATAGAAACTCCTAGTGAATGCAGGAGGAGAGTGATACTGGCAGTTAGCAGTGCTAAGCCCTGACATACACTATCTCATTAAATTCCTCTAACAATTCCTGCAAATAGTTATTCCTATTCCCCCTATTTTCTAGTTGAGTAAACTGAGTCTTGTAGAGCGTAAGTAATTTTCTCACAACCACACAGCTACTGAATATTGTTGGGCCTGGAATTTCAGCACAATTCTATCTGTTCTCAGAGCCTGAGCTCCTCTACATTTTGTTACATCTCAGAAAAAGTAGATACCTAGGAAGACAAGCTGGTAGTCAAAGAAAAGCCCAGGACTGGCCTTTGGGGTTGTGTGGGGCCCATCCTCAAGCTGGTGACCATGTCTGGTAGGCTTGAGGATCAGCTGTCATGGCTGCTTCTGCTATGGTCACTATGAGTTTTCCTACTTTCAGAATGCTCACTTTATTGAAATATTGTAGAGGCCACTGGGATGAGAAACTGAAGGAATGCCTGGTTTTGTGGTTCTTCATCCCAGGATCCAGAAAGGAGGGTTTAATGACTACATAACTCCCTTCCCCACCCCAAGCTCATCTGCTGTGTCACCACTGTGACCAATCCCCACCTCCCCAACTTCCTGAACTGTCCAGGAAGGCAATCAAGCCAAAAGAGGACAAGTGGTTATAAGGAAATTCACCTTTTATTGCCCTTTCCCTGTAACTTATTGGTAAGGAAACTTTGGAAATGTGTGGGAATGAAGCACAAAGGCACTTGGTGTTTTATGAAGATAGATACATTAGATATTAAGATTGATGGGCATTGGACACACGACACTGGGCTCATCTTCCAACCTAGCAAGGGATGCTGGGTTCCAGCTCAACCTTCCCATTTCTCCCTGTGGCATCTTGACCCTATCTCTTCAGCCCTCTTTCAAGAGGCTCAGTAAAGGTGCAGAGTTGGCTTAGGTGTTCCCCTACGTCCTTATTCATAGTGTGATTCTAGACTTTAGAAGCGGGAGAAGAGACAATAGACTTCTACTTTATCTGCCCCTGTGGAAATTGACTTAATCTATAGCCTTAGACCAGCTCCCTTTACAGGTCTAAAATGAAAATGATAGAATAACACTTGTTTGCTTGGCAAGTATTTTTAGGTACGTTTTAAATTGTAGAATTTTCTGGAAGAAATGGAGAAATAGATGTTCTATTCATGTACAATTTTTCTTTTGTATTTTATGCATAAAACTTAGGTCAGAAAAAAATAAAGTAAAAATTGCGTTTGGGGTTTTTGGTCTGTTTTGCTCCTTTCATCCAGTTTTCAAGCTACACAAGGAGCTCCTGAAAGGAGTACGGTCAAATCGCACTGTCACTCATTCATTCAACAAAGGTCGTTTGAGCTCCTATTTCAAGTCTGCACTCTGCTAGTCATGGGAATGTAGGGTGAACAACACATGGTGTCCAGGCTTCCCATGGCTTACACTTAGGGTAGTGGTTCTCAAACTTTAGCAATAATGAGAATCACCTGGAGGGTGAGGGATGGGGCCTGGAAATGGGCATTTCTTTTATTTATTTATTTTTTTTGAGACAGTTTTGCTCTCGTTGCCTAGGCTGGAGTGCAACGGTGCAATCTTGGGTCACTGCAGCCTCCGCCTCCCAGGTTCAAGCGATACTCCTGCCTCAGCCTCCCGAGTAGCTGGCATTACAGGTGCCCACCACCACACCCAGCTAACTTTTTTTTTGTATTTTTAGTAGAGACGGGGTTTCACCATGTTGGCCAGGCTGGTCTTAAACTCCTGACCTCAAGTGATCCACCCACCTCGGCCTCCCAACATGCTGGAATTACAGGTGTGAGCCACCGAACTCGGCTGGAAATATGCAGTTCTAATAAGTTCTCAGATAAGACTGACGCTGCTGGTCCAGGGCCCATGCTTGGAGAACCACTTTTCCCTGGAAGCGACAGATCAAAAACATCAAAGTGAACAAATAAATAAAATATCTTTCACTGAACTCTGAGGGAGGCAAATGAGGAGTTGAGATAGAAAATGGAGGGGAAAAATCCTCCTGAGAGAAGTGTCTGGTCTCTGGTGAGGGGATGTTCAGGCTGAAGCAGTAGTTCTCTACTCTGGCTGCACATGGGAATCACTGCAGCAGCTTAGAAAACATCCCTGTTCTCAGGTCCCAAAACCAGTGAAACTGAAATGTGAGGTGGGGCTCAGTGAGGGTTGAGCATTACTACACCAAAAAGTGAGAATGAGTTGGGCATGGGGCATATGGGGGTAGAGAGCATTTCAAGCTGAGCTAGTGGCAGGTGCAAAAGAGATGAGGCAGGAGAGAGCTTGGAGCTGTAAAAAGACAGGATGGCTGGAGAACAGGCAAGAGAAGAAGTGAGTGACAAGAGATGGTTTTATGGAACAGGTAGTGGCCACATGAATGCTGGATCTTAAGGCTGCTTTAGTCCATTTGGGCTGCCATAGCAAAACACCTTTGACTGGGTAGCTTGCAAACAACAGAAATTTATTTTTTACAGTTTTGCGGGCTACAAAGTCCAAGATCAGAATGCCTGTTTGGTCATAGTCTGGTAAGGGTCCTCTGGCAGATTGCAGACTGCCAACTTCTTGTTGTGTCCTCACATACCAGAAGGGACAAACAAGCTCTTTTGGCTTCTCTATAAGGATTATTATTATCCCATATGCATTAAGTGTGGGTGGCTGCTCTATGCAAAAGAATGTTCATCTATCACTGCTTGAAGTTGAAAATAATGGCAACAAATAAAATGTTGGATTGAATTGCGTGTGCCCAAAGGAATATGTCTTGAGAACATCTGAATGTAGAGTGAAAGAAGGCACAGAGTAAGGACTCTGTCCTTATGTCCTAAGCACCTCCCAAAAGGTCTCACCTTCTAATACCATCACCTTGGAGGATAGGATTTTGACACATGAATTTTGGAAGGACACAAACATTCAGACCTGGAATTTGATCATACTGTTCACCATGGCAGCCATTGGAGACACCTGAGTTGAGGAGTGGGTGCCATTACCTGCTTCATATTTTGAGGGTAGGGCTACTTCTGAAGGGACATGCATCATCTCCAGATAGCCTTGATCCTGGCTTGGGCCTTAAATATTGGCTTTGTTCCTGTTCTCCCTCAAAAGTGTGACCCAAATTTGACTAATCCAAGTTAGAGAGTAAGTACAGAGTTTCTGAGGGGAACAGGTCCTAAGATGTGAAAATAAATAACCTACTCGGCCACGATGGAAGACCCAACTGAGAACTGGTGTCCCAGGGAAATCTGAGAATATGGAAACTGAGTTAGAAGGTTCTCTGTGAGGACTGGAGTTCCAATCCACTTCCTTCAATTAGAGAGATGATTTTTTTTTCTCTTAGGTAAGCCATGGAGGCCAACCATAGTCCTGAGTGATAGACTAATATCACTCCACACACTCCCCTGTCACCATCCCTGGCCTATTCATATCCTCCCCTTGTGCAAAAGAGGACACCTACCTTCTGCAACAAGATCTATCCCATTGTGTTAAAAAAAAAAATCCTGTACTATGACAAGTTAGTTTTCAGCCAAGGATAAGAGGCTCAAATTCTAGCTGGTATCTTGTGCTCATATAACACATCAGTGCATCTAGGAGGAGATGTGAGCCACTTTTTAGAGCATGTGTTAGGATACACTAAACTCGTGGCACCCTTGCTCTTGAAGTGAGTAGGCATGGGGCTCCAGTTCTTGATTTGGCAACTTCAATATTACTTCCCCAATTCTAGGACTCCATTCCATCCACTCTTTCTTTTCTCTCATGTCCTTATCTTTTTAAAATGTTATGAAACATATAATACAACAAATGCTCACATACTCATCACCTACAATTAATGTATATTACCATTCTGGCATCTATTTTAAAACTAAAGAAGAGAAAATTAAAGTCCCTTTCTGCCCTTTTCCAGTTCTATGTCTCTCCTTCCCACAGCAGAGAAACAACTATTTTAAAAGTGCCTTTCCGAATAACCTTCCCAGCCATGGTTTTATGCTTATATTTTATCTGTGTGTATCCATAAAACATATAATATCCCCAAACATATAGTATTGTTTTCCCAGATTATTTTCATGATTTTTGCTATTTGCCTTCTTTCACTCTACACTGGGTTTTTTTTCAAGAATATTCCTTTGGACACATTCAATCTATTGAATTGCTGTGGAATTCTATTGTAATTTATTCATCTATTCTCCAACATTTGATTTGTTGCCATTATTTTCAATTTCAAACAGAGGTAGATGAACATCCCTTGGCATAGAGGGTATGAGAACCTTCAAGTTTATCTAACATTAGCAACTTGCTCTTTAAGGTCATTGTAATGATTTACCTCCCACCAGCCTTGTACAAAAGTTGCCATTTCTCTACATCATTCCTAAAACTTGACATTGTCATATTTATTGATAGAGTTTTGACCATTTGTTACATGTAAAACTGTACTTCATTATTGTTTAATTTTAATTTTTCTGATTATAACTGAGATGAAACAAGTTTTCACAAGTTTAATGGCCATTCCAGTAAACTCTTCTGTAAATTATCTCTCATGTGTTTCATTCATTTTTTATGAATTTTTTTTATGTTGATTTAGATGAATTTCTTAAATATTCTAGGCATTAATCCTGTCAATTACAAGCATTGCAAATTTTGTTCTCCCAGTCTATGGCTTCTTTTTAACTTTACTTTTGGTGCCTCTTTTTTATACAGAAGTTTTAAATCTTAATGTTGTCAAATTTTAAAATGAGTCTTTATCATTTCTGCTTTTGATGTCCTTTTAAGGAAATTAATCCCTACCCCTTAAATATTAAAGTCATTTTTCTAATTTTTCCTTGAAGTGCTCATGTTTTTAAGACTCTATGTTCATGTTTAGGTCTTTAATCATAAGGATACCATTTATATTTGCGATGCAAGGCAGGCATCTAATATCAGCTGATATGGAAAACCAGTGGTTGCAGTATTACTTATGTTAGCTTGTTCTTTTCCCCCATCACTTTCTAATGCCTCCTCTGCCACATGTCCATTTCCCATCTTTGTGGGACTCTGCTTCTGGGCTTCCAACTCTGTTACATGATCAATATAGTTCATAAAATTCCATGTTTATCATTGTTTCTTCTTCTTCTTCTTCTTCTTCTTCTTTTTTTTTTTTTTGTTGTTGTTGTTGAGACACAGTCTTTCCTTGTTGCCCAGACTGGAGTGCAGTAGCACGATCTCTGCTCACTGCAACCTCTGCCTCCTGGGTTCAAGTGGCTCTCCTACCTCAGCCTCCAGAGTAGCTGGGATTACAGGCACGTGCCACCACACTTGGCTAATTTTTGTATTTTTAGTAGAAATGGGGCTTCCCCACGTTGGCCAGGCTGGTCTCAAACTCCTGACCTCAAGTGATCCACCTGCCTTGGCCTCCCAAAGCTCTGGGAGTACAGGCATGAGCCACTGCACCCAGCCTCATTGTTTCTTAATTATGCTCTTTTTTTTTTTTTTTTTTTTTTTTTTTTGAGACGGAGTCTCGCTCTGTCGCCCAGGCTGGAGTGCAGTGGCCGGATCTCAGCTCACTGCAAGCTCCGCCTCCCGGGTTTACGCCATTCTCCTGCCTCAGCCTCCCGAGTAGCTGGGACTACAGGCGCCCGCCACCTCGCCCGGCTAGTTTTTTGTATTTTTAGTAGAGACGGGGTTTCACCATGTTAGCCAGGATGGTCTCGATCTCCTGACCTCGTGATCCGCCCGTCTCGGCCTCCCAAAGTGCTGGGATTAATTATGCTCTTTTGCTCTGGATTCATATATCTTCTTGCACAGGTACACGTAACTCTTGCCTGCTGTCTAACAATTCCTTTCGTGTGTGTGTGTGTGTGTGTGTGTGTGTGTGTGTTAATCTACTCACATTCTTTTTTTTTTTTAATTTTACTTTAAGTTCCCAGATACATGTGCAGAATGTGCAGGTTTGTCACATAGGTATATGTGTGCCATGGTGGTTCGCTGCACCTATTGACCCATCCTCTAAGTTCCCTCCCCTCGCCCCCATCCCCCAACAGGCCCTGGTGTGTGATGTTCCCCTCCCTGTGTCCATGTGTTCTCATTGTTCAACTCCCACTCATGTGTGAGAACATGCGGTATTTGGTTTTCTGTTCCCGTGATTGCTGCCTAACGATCTCTAAGATTATTCAATACTTCTACTATTATTACCCAAACACAACCAGGATCTTAATACAGGCGGAATTGCCCATTGAATACAATCCTTCAACCCTATTTCTGGTTCTTAAAACTTCTGCTTGGAGGAAATGAACATTACTGTCACTTACACTTAATTGGCCAAAGTAAGTCGTATGGACATATCTCAGTTAAACAGGGCAGAATTTATAAGGATGTATAATCCCCATGCATTCAGGGTCATGTCAAAGAACATCATCAATTTGGAAGAACAGAGATGTTATATACTACCATGTATACAGTATAGGTCTTCAAATGACTGAGAATTTCATTTTGACATCACTCTTAAATGATAGTTGAGCTGACTATAAATATTCTAAATATATAGTTACTTTTCCTCACCACTTTACAGACTTAACTTGATTAGCTTCTTACTTCTTTTGTTGCCAGTGGAAATGTGCTTTCAAATCCAGTTGTCATTCCTTGTATTTGACATTATCACCCCCTTTAAAACATTTATTTATGTTCTGAGCTTTTACTATGCTTCATAGAGATGTGAATTTATTTTTACTTATCCTGCTTGGTACTCATAGTATCAGTTTAAAACAGGAGGCTAAAAATATTTTCTGTAAAGAGCCCAGTAGTAAATGTTTTAGGCTTTGCAGGCCCTATGGTATCTATCACAGATATTGAACTCTACTATCGTAACATGAAAGCAGCCATAGACAATGTACACATAAATGGGTGTGGCTGTACTCCAATAAAACTTTATTTATAAAAATGGATGTCAGGCTGGATTTACCCAACAAGCTATAGTTGTCAACCTCTGATCTAAAGCCTAATGACTTTCTTCAATTCTTTAAAATTCTCTCCATTATATTTTCAAAAACAATTACTCTATCATTTCCTCCTTCCTATGCTTTTTGTCTAAAGTTCCTATTAAAGTTAGTCTGTGATCACCTATCCTCCATGATTTTAATTGCTCTTCCAAACTTTTTATCTCTATGTCTCTCTTTGATTAATCTTAAATCCGTTTATCAGCTTCATCTTTCCATTCATTACTTTTTTTTCCCTATGTGTTGAGGGTCACCAACTGTCCCAGTGTGTCCAGCACTTTCCCAGTTTTAGCATTAATATCGCATGTCCTAGAAACCTTTGAGTTCCAGACAGACCAGGAAAGTTGCTCACCCTATCTACAGTGTCCAATGCAGATTTTATCCTATTTCTTGAGTTGTTGTTTTAATGATAAAGTTTGTATTTCCAATTTCTGGAATTGTTTCTCTTATCTCCCACATTCCTGCCTAATACGTGCCTGTTTTTATTTTAAATATTCTTATATTCTGTTTTGGATAGTATTCTATTATTTCTTGATGGATCCTAAATTCTTAGAGTCCTTTTCAGATTGTTCTATTGTTTTAATTTAATTGATATAACCCTATATTTCATGGTTGATTTTGTTGAATTCTCTTTCTCATTAATAGTTTTCTTCCTGTGTTATGGAATTTCATGTTGTAGACAAATTTCAAGGAGGTGTTGTTGATTGGTTGGTTTTCTTTCTACCTGCCTTCACTCCACATTCTCTCATGCTGTACTTATCTGTACTGCTTCTTCCTGAGGCTTCCAGCCCAGAGCCAGATCTATATGAACATCTGAATGATTCAGGCACACAGTAATTCTGGACATTTCGCATACCCGTTACTAAGTCAACTGGTCTCCTGGCCTAGCTCCTGGTGCTGTGCTGTACTTAGTCCAGGGTTTCTTGTTCTGGACAAGAAAACTGGGCTTCCTGCACTTTTGTGCACTGGAGAATTATTAGCAGCATCTCTGGTCTCTACCAGCGAGATATAGTTGGACTTCAGCACTTTTGTTCATTGTTAGATGTTTAGTAGCACCTCTGGTCTCTACCATCTAGATAGCAGTAGCATCTCCGCACCCTCCCATGTGACAACTCAAAGCATTTTCAGATGTGACAGAATGGCCCATAGTCGTGTGAGGAGTCAAAATCCTCAACCACCCAGTTGAGAATCACTGGTTTATACCAACACAATCTCAGCAACATACCACTTAGTCCCCTTTCCTGTTGCTGAGGAGGGAAAGCATGTCTCTTACTGCCCTTGGTTTCACAGAGTGACCGTATGCTATAAAAGCTAGATTAACGAACCCTTCCATACCCTGAACCAACAGCCACCTCTTCAGGCTTCCAGTCTCACTCATTGCCTTGTGTTTCTGTTCTCTTTCTAAAATAGAAAGTTTTATCTTCTTAAGTGTTGCTGTCTTTAAAATTTTTTTCATTTTATATTTAATCTATCACTGACATGTGCTAAGTCAGTGAGAGAGCCACAAGCTTTCATTTACTGACCAGAAGTTGATCCCTCTCCTCTATCTCTTTTCCTGCATTTTCCTTTAGCTTCATATCTTCTGTTTTTGTTTCATTTTGTTTTGTTTTTGACACAGGGTCTTGCTCTGTCACCCAGGCTGGAATGCAGTGGCACGATCTCAGCTCACTGCAACCTCTGCCTCCTGGGTTCAAATGATTCTCCTGCCTCAGCCTCCCAAGTAGCTGGGATCACAGACGTGCACCACCACGCCCACATAATTTTTGTATTTTTGGTAGAAATGGAGTTTCACTATGTTGGCCAGGCTGGTCTCAAACTCCTGACCTCAGGTGATCTGCCTACCTCGGCCTCCCAAAGTGCTGAGATTACAGGTGTGAGCCACCACATCCAGCTAGCTTCATATCTTTCATTTCTCTTTTCCCCCTTCATCTCTGACTAATGGTATTGAGTAAATCAACAAAGGAGAGGAAATGTTTCAGCATCAGGGCTGATGAGACACTGGGAAAATTAATCCAGTTACTTCCAGGTCTCCATTACCACACTTCACCCCTACTCCAACCTATTAAGACGGTGGTTCTCAAAGTGTGCTCCCAAGCCAGCACATCAATATCACCTGGGAACTTAATAGAAATTCTTGGGCTGCACCCAATACCTGCTAAATAAGAAAGGAGGTGGGTTTGTCAAAGATCAGATGGCTGTACATGTGTGGTATTATTTCTGAGGACTCTGTTCTGTTCCATTGGTCTATATCTCTGTTTTGGTACCAGTACCATGCTGTTTTGGTTACCGTAGCCTTGTAGTATAGTTTGAAGTCAGGTAGCATGATGCCTCCAGCTTTGTTCTTTTGACTTAGGATTTCCTTGGCAATGCGGGGTCTTTTTTGGTTCCATATGAACTTTAAAGCGGTTTTTTCCAATTCTGTGAAGAAACTCGTTGGTAGCTTGATGGGGATGGCATTGAATCTATAAATTACCTTGGGCAGTATGGCCATTTTCACGATATTGATTCTTCCTATCCATGAGCATGGTATGTTCTTCCATTTGTTTGTGTCCTCTTTTATTTCACTGAGCAGTGGTTTGTAGTTCTCCTTGAAGAGGTCCTTTACATCCCTTGTAAGTTGGATTCCTAGGTATTTTATTCTCTTTGAAGCAATTGAGAATGGTAGTTCATTCCTGATTTGGCTCTCTGTTTGTCTGTTACTGGTGTATAAGAATGCTTGTGATTTTTGCACATTAATTTTGTATCCTGAGATTTTGCTGAAGTTGCTTATCAGCTTAAGGAGATTTTGGGCTGAGACAATGGGGTTTTCTAAATATACAATCATGTCATCTGCAAACAGGGACAATTTGACTTCTTTTCCTAACTGAGTACCCTTGATTTCTTTCTCTTGCCTGATTGCCCTAGCCAGAACTTCCAACACTATGTTGAATAGGAGTGGTGAGAGAGGGCATCCCTATCTTGTGCCAGTTTTCAAAGGGAATGCTTCCAGTTTTTGCCCATTCAGTGTGATATTGGCTGTGGGTTTGACATAAATAGCTCTTATTATTTTGAGATACGTTCCATCAATACCAAATTTATTGAGAGATTTTAGCATGAAGGGCTGTTGAATTTTGTCAAAGGCCTTTTCTTCATCTATTGAGATAATCATATGGTTTTTGTCTTTGGTTCTGTTTATATGCTGGATTATGTTTATTGATTTGCGTATGTTGAACCAGCCTTGCATCCCAGGCATGAAGCCCACTTGATCATGGTGGATAAGCTTTTTGATGTGCTGCTGGATTCGGTTTGCCAGTATTTTATTGAGGATTTTTGCATCGATGTTCATCAGAGATATTGGTCTAAAATTCTCTTTTTTTGCTGTGTGTCTGCCAGGCTTTGGTATCAGGATGATGTTGGCCTCATAAAATGAGTTAGGGAGGATTCTCTCTTTTTCTATTGATTGGAATAGCTTCAGAAGAAATGGTACCAGCTCCTCATTGTACCTCTGGTAGAATTCAACTGTGAATCCATCTGGTCCTGGACTTTTTTTGATTGGTAGGCTATTAATTATTGCCTCAATTTCAGAGCCTGCTATTGGTCTATTGACAAACCTGAGAAAAACAAGAAATGGGGAAAAGATTCCCTATTTAATAAATGGTGCTGGGAAAATTGGCTAGCCGTAAGTAGAAAGCTGAAATTGGATCCTTTCCTTACTCCTTATACGAAAGTTAATTCAAGATGGATTAGAGACTTTAAAAAAACCCTAGAAGAAAACCTAGGTAATACCATTCAGGACATAGGCATGGGCAAGGACTTCAAGTCTAAAACACCAAAAGCAAATGCAACAAAAGCCAAAATTGACAAATGGGATCTAATTAAACTAAAGACCTTCTGCACAGCAAAACAAACTACCATCAGAGTGAACAGGCAACCTACAGAATGGGAGAACATTTTTGCAATCTACTCATCTGACAAAGGGCTAATATCCAGAACCTAGAAAGAACTCAAACAAATTTACAAGAAAAAAACAAACAACCCCATCAAAAAGTGGGCAAGGGATATGAACAGACATTTCTCAAAAGAAGACATGCATACAGCCAACAGACACATGAGAAAATGCTCGTCATCACTGGCCATCAGAGAAATGGAAATCAAAACCACAATGAGATACCATCTCACACCAGTTAGAATGGCGATCATTAAAACGTCAGGAAACAACAGGTGCTGGAGAGGATGTGGAGAAATAGGAACACTTTTACACTGTTGGTGGGATTGTAAACTAGTTCAACCATTATGGAAAACAGTGTGGCGATTCCTCAAGGATCTAGAACTAGAAGTACCATATGACTTAGCCATACCATTACTGGGTATATACCCAAAGGATTATAAATCATACTGCTATAAAGACACATGCACACGTATGTTCATTGCGGTACTATTCACAATAGCAAAGACTTGGAATCAACCCAAATGTCCATCAGTGACAGACTGGATTAAGAAAATGTGGCACATATACACCATGGAATACTATGCAGCCATAAAAAAGATGAGTTTTTGTCCTTTGTAGGGACATGGATGCAGCTAGAAACCATCATTCTCAGCAAACTATTGCAAGAACAGAAAACCAAACACCGCATGTTCTCACTCATAGGTGGGAACTAAACAATGAGATCACTTGGACTCGGGAAGGGGAACATCACACACCGGGGCCTATTATGGGGAGGGGACCGGGGGAAGGGATTGCATTGGGAGTTATACCTGATGTAAATGACGAGTTGATGGGTGCTAACGAGTTGATGGGTGCAGCACACCAACATGGCACAAGTGTACATATGTAACAAAACTGTGCATTATGCACATGTGCCCTAGAACTTAAAGTATAATAATAATAAAAAATAAATTAAAAAAATAATAATAATAAAAAAGAAAGGAGGTGCGTCCCAGTCACTTGTGTATTAACAAAGCCTTCCCAGTGATTCTGATGCACACTCAAGTTTGAGATCTCCCAAACTCAGACATACTAAAGACGCTTTGGATCAGTGTTCCTCAACCTGGCTGCCCATTTTAACTTCCTGTTGAATTTTAAACTATGTAGCTGTTTGAGTGCCAACCTCAGAGATTTTGATTCGGCTGGCCTGGTGGCTCAGGTACTTTTTTTTTTTTTTTTTTTCCTTTACTCTCCAAATGATTGAAACATCTGGTCAAAGTCTGCTTTAGTTACTCATTTACTTTTTAGCCCATTCTGATCATCACTTATGCCAGTGTTTTGGAATTCTAAGTGAAAATTGGTAAACTTCTAGTGAACAAAGTTTAAAGTGATCTATTCTGGAGCTTAAAGTGATCTATTCTGGAGCTTGACTTCTTGGATTTCTATTTCAGTTCTTCTCATTACAATTTACCTTCTCCGTGTCTCAATTTCTCCATAGTAAAAAGGGATAAGTCACTATACCTACTTATTAAGTTTATTTTAAGAGTTGAATGGGTTTATAAGTGAATATCTTCAGTATAATGCCTGTCACACAGCAAAATCTGCACGAAATATTTCTAAAATATTTTGTAAGTTCTACATGCCAAAAAAAAAAAAAATTCCTGCACAACGAACCTAAGTCAAAACAAATATCTTGGGAAGATAGACTTTTTAAAATATATTTAAAGGGTATTTCTCTATTTTTCATGTTAGGACTTTTTGCTTCATAAGTCCCACTTTTTCCCAAAAAATGTTATATGCTGTTTAAAAACAATGATAAAAATTAACTTTTCTCATAAAATTTTTTAGAATTTTACTATGTGCCTTTTAAAACTAGTTAATGGAATTTTAAACCTGAGTTCAGAATATTCTATACTCAGATTTGAGCTACAGAAACTGATAAGCTGACAATAAATTCAGCCCTTATGCAAGTTCTGGCAGAAGTGAAAAGAGATAGTGATGAAATTAACATCTGCTGAATCTGATCTATAACAGATATTTAGGTGAAATAGTTTGGGTGAAATTTAGTGAAAACACTTTCATAGATGTTTGGGAGGCTGAACTTACATGAAAATATTTGACTTTTCAAGGTATGGACACAGTCCGATAGAACTATCAGCACTTTTACTCATTGCAACTTTGAAATTAAAGTAGTTACATTCACTTTATCACAAGAGGACATTCATACCAGAAAAATTAATTTTATCACATGTACCCACAACTACAGGATACAGCATTTCAGGCTGGGTGGACTTTTTTCGATAGCAGAACATAGCTACCCAACACAATAGGGCTGCAATAAACACTCCTCAAATTAGTCACCCAGGAGGCAGGGAAGGGGAAGACAGGGAATTTCCAAACTATGTCTTAATCATCAAGCAAACCAACAAAAAAGACTGTGAGGGTAAAATTGTCGTAGCTTCTGATTTCTAAGCAAAGTCCACCTGTAGCTACCAACCATGCCTAGTGCAGATGGTTTCCATTCTCTGATGTAAAACTTAGCACCCTGAGCTAATTTGATAAGCAGAATGAGGAGAGAGGTAGGGCATTCCCACAAAACAGCCTGGATAACTATATCTGGATGGCTAATTTGGCATGAAAAACCGTATGTAATATTCTAGACTCCTTGACTCTTCAATATTCTCATTTTTCTCACCATTCTACCCTTCCACATGGTAAGTCCTTCTTTTTAATTTGTAAGCCACATACACCAAAAAAAGGAGCGGCGGGGAGCTGTGAACACATTCCTGGGAAATGATGCTAGGTCTCCCTTTTGATCACTGTGAATACTGGTTCCTCCTTTGGGTTCATTGCAGACAGGTAGTCAATCTATAGTTGAGGAAAAATGGCTTCTTGGGAAGGTGATTTGCACAAACTAGATAGAAACACACCACATTTTTGCATTTGTAATATCTGTGTAACTTTTTCCATTGCTAAGATCTGTATTTAACTGAATGGCTATAAATACTGCCCCCATAAATACTTGTAATTAAAGAAAGATTCTGTTTAACTGAGTACTTACTATGTTAACTATTCTAATAAATTTGGACCTTTAAGTGCCCTAGATCCTCAGTGGAAACAAAGGAGAGATACTGATTAAAATTCAAGGCTCCTTGAAGCTAGCTGGTTGAGTGTGGAAGTCTTACCTTGACAGTAAATTCTGTTTTCTCAAGTTTTCTGAGTAGCTCTTTCCTTCTTGTTGCATCCTCCACACTGAGGCTGGATTGGTCTCCATTATCAGACCCACTGGATTTATCTTCCACAAGCCCGCTTTTTATGTTACCTGCTTTGTTCCTGAAAACATTGGAGTTGGTGATGCAGATCAGATAGTGTCCTTTTGGCTTTAAAGTATACAGTTCAGGGTATATAGAAAGAGCAAGGATAAGGTTTGGTAAAATTTGTCTTCTGGGAAGGCAGGTGATTTTGGACATGTCTGGAATGGAAGCAGTATCTAGGTGTGGAAAATGGGGTCATATTTAAATGAATAACAGCCTGCTTGGAGGTTGTGGATGACTCTTGAGTGTGTGTGTGTGTGTTGAAGGAATCTAGGGGTGGTTAAAATTTGGTATAAAAAAAGGTACTGATGTCTGCAACTTTGAAACTCATCCAAAAAGAAAAAAAAAACAAAAAACAACAGGTGAATAGATAAATGGACAGATGTGATAAAGCAAGGATGCAAAATGCTAGCCATTAGAAAATGTAGGTGGCAGTATGTTGGTGTTAACTTCCAACTTCAATTTCAACTTTTGTATGTGCTTAAAATGTTTTTAAAAAAAACGTGGAGGGGAAAGGTTAAATGTCACATAGACTGGACAAGCAGAGCTGGGAAATATGGAACTCCATTTTCTATATTCTTAATCGATGTGTTTATACCTCCATTTATCCACCAAATGAAATATTCACAATAAACCTTTTCCCCTGAATGTAAATAGCTTCATCATTTTCTCCTCTTGTAAAAATGAGATGCATGTGATGATAAATTTTTCCTAAAATATAGGAAAATGTAGAAAAGGAAAAAATCTTACTCTCTAAAGAAAACCACTATTAACACTTCAATAAATATTTTTCTAGACATATCCCTACATGAAGTATAAGGCCTTTCCATTTCTGCCTTTTATAGCCGTGCTTTTGCTGCTGCTTCTTCACTTTCCCCTCTGCCAGACCAGGTCTGGCACTTCCTTTAATGCTTGGTTCCAACTTTCTTTTTTCATGAAAACTTCCACTTTGCACTCTCTCCTGCACTAATCTCTCTTGATTTGGCATGTCCTGTCTTCAGCATTTCTCTTGTCAATGCCTTGAAATTCTCATCAAGCACCTTTAGTTTTCAGATGCATTTTCTTCCCAATTATTTTGCATTCCACCATTTTATTTTGCATACCTCAAGTTGCCAATATGTTTTCCACCAGGCTCATAATTTTACAAAAACCTGTTCTGATTAAGGCAAAACCATGCTTTTAACTTAATAAGTAACTACACAGTTTAAAACAAAATCCTCTTTCTAGATAGAAACGAGAATATTCATGCCAATCAATTTATGTTAATTTAGGGAAACACTGAGATCGTAATTGTAAAATAGGATTCTTATTTCAGAAAATATAAGCCAGACTCAGCTCCTGCTGTTTTTGCTTAGATTTTGTCATTGTCCAAAACTACAGTAAGATACCATCTCACACCAGTCAGAATGTCTATTATTAAAAAGTCAAAAAATAGCAGATGCTGGCTAGGTTGTGGAGAAAAAAGAACACTTATACACTGTTGGTGGGAGTGTAAATTACTTCAACCATTTTAGAAGACAGTATGGCGATTCCTCAGAGACCTAAAGACAGAAATACCATTCAACTCAGCAATTGCATTACTGGTACAGATCCAAAGAAATATAAATTGTTCTATTATAAAGATACATGCACGTGTGTGTTCTTTGCAGCACTATTCACAATAGCAAAGACATGGAATCCACCTAAATGCCCATCAATGGTAGGCTGGATAAAGAAAACGTGGTACATATACACCATAGAATACTATGCAGCCATAAAAAGAATGAGATCATGCCCTCGTTCACGGATGGGACACGGATGGAGCTGGAGGCAATTATCCTTAGCAAATTAACACAGGAACAGAAAACGAAATACCACATGCTTTCACTTATAAGTGCAAGCCAAATGGTGAGAACACACGGAATCATAGAGGGGAAAACACACACTGGGGCATATTAGAGGGTGGAGGATGGAAGGAGGAAGAGGATCAGGAAAAAATATTGGGTACTAGGCTTACACCTGGGTGATGAAATAATCTGTTCAACAAATCCTTACAACACACATTTACCTATGTAACAATCCTGTATATGAACCCCTGAACTTAAAATATTTTTTTAAAAAAATATTGTGTTATTATCATTTCCCAAAGGTTCATGATGGGTCATAGGTTCAGTCTCTGAAGAGCAGGGGAGGTGCTGGGCTCCCCAGATGGCTTTTCCAGTGTTTACAGACGTTTTTATTTTGTGGGAATAAAACTAGGTTTTGGGTCTTTAAAATGTGAAAATAAGTACTCGCTTATATTTGAGAGTTATCTTAAATATATCTACTTCAAGGAGTTTCCATCAGTTCACTTTCTTGCATTGTAAATTTTAAACATGGTTTCCTAATTTTATGGAAGTATCTTATTTATTACTACTACAACATCATCTCAGTGAATCTCAAAGAATTAGATTAATAGACTAGATAATCTGGGCAGTAAAAAGTGTATTTTTCTTTAGGAATAGAAAAAAAATGGATTGTTTCTATCTTCCTCCCGTAAGCATAGCATTGTCCTGAGCTATATCAAGGTTCAAATCACTTTTTAAACTTCGTATTTTAGGAAATAAATATAATATCAATAACAATTGCTAACATTTTACTAAGTGCTTCCCCTATGCCAGATGCTGTTGTAAGTCTTTTTAAAATATCAAGTCATTGAATTCTTGCAGCAACCCTGGATGACATACTACTTTTATTCCATTTCATGAATCTGGAAACCAGTGGGGAGAGAGGTTAAGTGATTAGCAGCCAGAAAGATCCAATCCTAGACTGTCTGGCTCTAGAACCTGTGTCTAAACTATTCCACTCTACTAGTTCTCTAGGGTAAAAAGAAATGGCACCAACCCCGTCTAGAGGTAGAATTCAAAGAGAACTTGCTGTTTCATAAACTTAGTATGAATTTGCATGTCTCTCTCTATGTGTATGTTACTAGGTTGGTACCAGATTATTAGTTAACTGTGTTAATGATACTACGAGCCCTTCTCTTAAGACATATGCTTTGACCTTTTTAAAAAGAATTGGGAAGAATTTACACCAATTGATTTCTCCTTCCTTGCACAACAGATTGTGTGTGTGTTTGTGTGTGTGAGATCAAAAATATATTAAAGAGGCCGGGCGCGGTGGCTCAAGCCTGTAATCCCAGCACTTTGGGAGGCCGAGACAGGTGGATCACGAGGTCAGGAGATCGAGACCATCCTGGCTAACACGGTGAAACCCCGTCTCTACTAAGAAATACAAAAAACTAGCCGGGCGAGGTGGTGGGCGCCTGTAGTCCCAGCTACTCGGGAGGCTGAGGCCGGAGAATGGCGTGAACCCAGGAGGCGGAGCTTGCAGTGAGCTGAGATCCGGCCACTGCACTCTAGCCTGGGCTACAGAGCCAGACTCTGTCTCAAAAAAAAAAAAAATAATATATATATATATATATATATATATATATAAAAGAAAATTAAAAAATATTCCACAGCCATGGCTATTTCCCTTATACTATGTGACTGTTCAGTCTTTATCTATAAGTATATGCATTTTGCATAATTATCATATTATTTTTTACTTAAGTTTCATTCATAAAAATTATCTCACGTTGTTACACACTCTTCATAATCCTTTAAATTATTGCAACACATTCCCTGTTTTTGTTATCTTTAGATTATACATATTATGGCCCTGTTTTGAGCCATCTATATTTTATTTTATTTTATTTTATTATTTTTATTTTTTTGAGACGTAGTCTCGCTCTGTCACCCAGGCTGGAGTGCAGTGGCATGATCTCAGCTCACTGCAAGCTCCGCCTCCCAGGTTCACGCCATTCTCCTGCCTCAGCCTCCTGAGTAGCTGGGACTACAGGCGCCCACCACCACGCCCGGCTAAATTTTTTTGTATTTTTAGTAGAGACGGGGTTTCACCGTGTTAGCCAGGATGCTCTGGATCTCCTGACCTCGTGATCCGCCCGCCTCGGCCTCCCAAAGTGCTGGGATTACAGGCATGAACCACTGCACCTGGCCCTATATTTTATTTTTGTACCATTATCATACCTTTTAAATTACTACTTTATATTATATTATATTATATTATATTATATTATATTATATATAACAGAACTAGTCTCTCTCCTTCCCTCATTGCTTCTATTTTCACAATATTTACTGATGTCCTTATCCATGTATACATAAGTAAACTTTATAATAATTTTACTTAGTTCTTAAATCCTAGCTCTGATTCTAGTTGTGTTTTTCTCAGTTTCAAAAAAAAAAAAAAAAAAGATTAGCATACAGGGTCTAGCTTTCTTTCTTAGCATTGCTATGTATAGGGTGCACCTTACTTTTCACACTTTGCTCTTTAGAGATTTTTTTCCAGCTACTCAAGTAGCCCTATGTACTCTCAGGATGGCTTTAAGGTCAAGGCAGGATCTGGCCAGGGAGCAGAGAGCAGCCCATATGGAGAATCAAGCAATCCCACAGTAAATACAGTTCCAGTTCAAACGATTCCCCTCTTACTGAGTGAGCTAATTGGTCTCTGGCAATGAAGGGCTCCTTATTATATTTTTATTGTTACTGTTGTTGTCATTCAATGTAACTTTTTCCCTAGTGTGGTTTATAGGGTATTTATATCAACTTATAAAGTGTTGGGATATGTGTCATTCTCATAATTTCATGCTCTAAATTAATTCCTTCAGGATTAAATACTACTTCTTGTCCTCTCAAGAAACACTGTTGCAGATCACAAGCCTCTATCTTCTGTTTTTCCAGGTTTTAAAATTTAAAACTTTAAACAACAAATCACACAAGGTTTGAGTGAGATACATTCACCCACAAGACATGCAAAATATTCTCCTAATATAATCATCCTCAAAGGTTGCTGTAAATCATCATTTGAAATGCTTTCATTGAGGTGATGACTAATCTTTTGGCCATTAAATTGCCAAATAAAGCACTCAAAAATGACATGATTCTTTCCATCTTAAAGATGTTAATATTTGATTTCTTTATTAAGATGACTTCAGGATAAAACATTTGTATGTATCAAGAATGGTTATTGCATTAAATGTCTGCTTAAAAAGTTCTCCATTTTTGTTTTCCCTTATCCTGAAATCAGAATATCATATCATTTTGAAAGGTTTTCTAGCCACTTCCCAGCACTCACAGCATGAAGCTCACACCAGAAGTTTCCACAGATCACCCCAGAGGTGATAAGCTCTCGCTTGCCCTTCCATCCCAGGATATTGTGATTGCGGGACCATGGAATTTACAAGATGAGATTCAAAGGACCCTAATTGTCTCTCTGCTTTCAAGTAATTCTGCCACTTAACACCAAAAGAAGAAAAAGAACCAAGAACATGAAAAGTCCTCCTATTGCTCCACTTAATACTACTCAAAAAAGGAGGTTCCAGACACTTTGGTGGTGATATTTTTGTTTTATTTTTTTTTGACAAAATCTATTCTGGATAATATTCCCAAAATGCTTCCTAATCATCAAACCTGGTGGAATCTTTTTAAACATGTCAATGGCATTTGATAGTCTTCCCTTGATTTCTGCAATACAATTCTTCCCTGATTCTCCCTCCCTCTGTCTCTAACAAGTCCTTCTCAGTACCCTTTGAGTCACACTTTGTATTTTGGTAACACAAAAGGCACCATCTTTGCCCCTCTTTCACTCTGCCTGCCCTCCCTCAGCATTCTCTGCTTCTCTCAAGACTTTAGCTACTGTATTAGTCCATTCTCAGGCTGCTATAAAGAATTGCCGAGACCGGGTAATTTATAAAGAGAAGATGTTTAATTGACTCACAGTTCCGCATGGCTGGAGAGGCCTCAGGAAACTTATAATCATGGTAAAAGGGGAAGCAGGAATGTCTTTCATGGCAGCAGATGAGAGAAAGAGAGAGAGAGAGAGAGAGAGAGTGCAAAGAGAGAAAAGTCCCTTATAAAACCATTAGATCTCATGAGAACTCACTTAGTATCATGAGAACAGCATGGGGGAACCACCCCCATGATCCAGTCATCTCCCACCAGGTCCCTTCCTCAACACATGGGGATTATAAGGATTACAATTTGAGATGAGATTTGGGTGGGGACACAGAGCCAAACCATATCAGCTGCTAACTCTTTGCTGATGGCTCACATGATGAAATCATCATCTTTCCCCAGATCTGTTCCTCCTCTTGTATTCTATAACTTGCTGAGTGCATCCCCCACCTTCTGCGTCATTTTATATTTCTCCATTTCCACCAGTGCCCTGACACCAAACTTACAAACACATACACATCATTTTCTCTCCAACCATGTTCAACAGGCTTTTTTTCAGAATTTAGGCTCTTGTCCTCTTGCCTGGACTATTATAGTTTTGCATCTCTCACCCCTTAAGTCCATCCCTCTCTGCTTCTAGAATGGTCTTTCTAAGCACACATCTAATTATGTAAATTTCTGACTTCAACCCTCCATATAGCTGCTAAAGACCAAGTGCAGGGGTCAGCAAACTGTGGCTGTGAACAAATGCAGCCCATTGTCATTTTTTACAAAGAATGTGTTATTGGAACATAGCCATGCTCACACATTTACATACTGTCTATGGCTGCCCTTATACTACAAGAGCAGAGTTGTGTCATTTCGTCAAAGACCATGTGGTCTCAAGAGCCAAAAATATTTCCTATCAGGCTCCTTGCAGAAAATGTTTGCTGACATCTGGCCTAGTGGATAAAAGTCAGAACTTCATGATATCACATGTAAGGCCTGCATTCTTTGGCCACAACCTCTATCCCCAGGCTTGGCTCTCGCTATAGCTCCCTTAAACCTTATACTCCAGCAGTGCTTGGCTGCTTACTGTTCCCTGCACTGGTCAAGAGAAATTTCAGTGATGAAGGACAAGGCATGTGTGTCTGCACTCCCCAGTGCCGTAACCACAGGCCACATTTCACTGTTGAGCATTTAAATTGTGGCTAGTGCAACTGAGGAATTAAATTGTTTATTTTACTTAAATTTAATTAACAAAAATTAAAAGTTAAATAGTTACACGTGGCTAATGGCTACCATATTGGACAGTATTGTGTTAGACTGTCACCATTGGTATCTTCGTCCCTTCTAAGGTGCATATTTAAGATATTTAGGCTACCCTATCTGGAGAGAGAGGCTCACTTCATCTCCCAGGCTGGAGTTCAGTGGCATGATCTCGGCTTGCTGCAAAAACTGCCTCCCTGGTTCAAGTGATTCCCCTGTCTCAGACTCCTGAGTAGCTGGGATTACAGGGGTGTACCATCATGCCCAGCTAATTTTTGTATTTTTAGTAGAGACGGGGTTTCACTGTGTTGGCCAGGCTGGTCTCAAACTCCTGAACTCAAGTGATCCACCCGTCTCAGCCTCCCAAAATGCTGGAATTACAGGCATGAGCCACAGTACCCGGCCAATACTTGCTGTTTTGTGACTCGCTTATTTCACTTAGCATAATGTCTTCAAGGTTTCTCCATGTTATAGCATATGTCAGAATTTCGGCCCTCCAAAGTGCTGGGATCACCCTGCCTGGCCGAATGGTCACTTTTTCTAAGGAGCCTGTTGTCCCAATCAAACCCTGCACCTCCCCACCTCAAAGAACTGGATATTCATTTGCGTCCTCAGTGTGCCATCATATTACCAGGAAAACTTTTTCCACTCTTATCTGTCTCCACCAACCATTCCCTAAAAGCAGATCCTTGTCTGCATTTGTCTTTGCTTAAAAAGCTCCTAATCCAGTGCCTGGCTTGTGTCAGAAGCTTTACTAAAATGGTTATCAGTCAACTAGAGTAATTAATGTTATATTCAAACATATTTTCAACATGTAAGTCCCTTTTCTTTATTTATAGTTCTTTGACAATTGAAGTCTTCTGTGGAGTGCTTCCACCTAACTCTCCCGACCCACCCAGGGAGTGGTCAAGAGTAGGGACCCCTTTAAATAGAAATAACTTTCTTCTTGTTACACCTGAGTAACCAATATGCCTGCTTTGATTCTTTCTAAACTGCTAGAGCAAATTCCTAAAACCTCAAAAAAGAGAAAACAGATTGTCTGAAAACAAAACAAAACAAAACAAAAACAGGAAAGTAAGCCCAAAGCCAAGAAAAGAAGCTATTGCCAATGCTTCAAACTTCCCATGTTTATTAGTACAAACTTTTCTAAAAGCAAACTGTAGTGCTGGCGTATACTAGACGCTCAACAAATGTTTTGTAAGTGAAATTTGCCAAAATTAACCCTGGAATGTTTACTTCACCATGTAATATATTCAAAAATGGTGAAATGTCACAGTTGACATATAAATAAAAATGGCTATAAATATATGTATAGGGTAAAAAATGTCCAACATAAATAATATTTTATAGAAGTCACACTTGTATTCCTTTATTTGGGGAGATTTTTCTTTTTAAATTATAGTCCTTATCATTTTGGGATGTTAATCTGTAGACATGAACCCAGTTTTCTGAACTGTGCCAAAACTATGAATTTGTATTCTTCTTATGTCTAACAACCTTTGAATAAGAGCTTAAGGTAAATGGTACACTGAACTCTATTTGTGCATACGTACTAAAGATTTTATCATGTGTCAAATTATGTAGGAATAAGTTTTTCATGTATACCCTGTATATTACGTTTAAAATACTATTCGTCATGCGCCAAGTAAAGATATACAAAATAGAAAATCTTTTAAACATTTCAAAACTTAGTATTTGGGAATTATAATCCATTAGGCAAGGAAAAGGCCATCTTTGCCAGTCACCCTTCTGAGGACTATTAAATTTTAAGGCTTATTTTGCTTGGCTGAAAGGAGAGAAAGAAAAGTTATTCATTTGACAAATGATATATAGTTACATATATATATATATGAACACTCATTTTGTGTGTGCACCATTATCCTATGGGCTTTACATATATTAACATAATCCTAGGTACCATTGTCAACGTTATTCCCATTTTCGGATGACATAATTGAGGCACAAAGAAGTGACTTGGTTGAGGTCTCACAGTAAGGGCAGAGTTGATGTCCAGACTCAGGCAGCCTGGCTCCAAGGCCCAGGCTTTAACCCTCTGCATTATTCTGCCTTGAGTAGGTGATGCTGTTTCCATTCTGCTCCTCACCATGTCTTTGTCATGTGACTCTGTAACATAAACATCTTTTCCTTTCCATTTACATGGATCTGTCACATATTTTTAATAGCCAAATAGGATTCCTTTATCTAGATATACTGCACATTGTCTAACCTGGACTTGTTCCCTACCTGTGGACTTTTAATTTTCACTCTTCCACTATGAAAGTCACTTTCGGGAGTTCAGGTCAAGCGGGTCATGAGGTCAGGAGATCGAGACCATCCTGGCTAACACGGTGAAACCCCGTCTCTACTACAAAAGATTAGCTGGGCATGGTGGCACCACACCTGTAGTACCAGCTACTCAGGAGACTGAGGCAGGGGAATCGCTTGAACCCCAGGAGGCGATTCAAGCTCCCAGTGAGCTGAGATCGCGCCACTGTACTCCAGCCTGGGGGACAGAGCGAGACTCCATCTCAAAAAAAAAAAAAAAAGTCACTTTCAACTCTCAGAACTATTACCTGTGAAACATAAGAGAGGAGGGAAGCTTGTGAAAACAGTGTGTGGACAGTATGAACTTGGGACTTTCATGGCAGGAAATATTTTCACTTTGCCTAGGAAAAAGTTGTGATAGAAGCTAAGATCATTTAGGATGCTGTTAAGGGAAAATTAGCTAATCATGCCAAATTATCATTATGACAGGAACAGAACTGGTTGGCAAAAACTCCAAGCAGAATTGACACCATGCAGTATTGTATTCATTATATAATATATGCCCACTGTGTTTGTTGGTTAGCATACAAGAGAAAACATAGATCTTATATTTGGGCTTTAAGCATCTACAATTTTATGGGTTAGTGGACAGATGGATGAAGTCATAGAACGACTCTGAGGTTAGGGTCTCTCTTTGCCACAGGATCCCCCATCTGGTGGGCTCTAAGCTTTCCCCACTTCCTTAGGGTTTTCTCACTTTTCTTCCTCATGCCACTGGTCCACCCAAACAGAGGTACCTACTTCACTTATTCTCTCTAGATTAGGCATGGACAAAACGAAACAGAAAGAAAAAAGCAGACTTGCCTTTTCCTCTTGGCACAATAGAGTTGCTGCAAAATTTCTAAATAAAAACAAAGTAAAGTAGACATCCCCTCTGTCTTGTAATGAAGACTGCTTTAAAGAAAGATCCTATATTGGACAATAATATGGCTCACCAAGCTGTACAAAAGCCTGTTCCAGGCCAGGCGCGGTGGCTCACGCCTGTAATCCCAGCACTTTGGGAGGCCGAGGCGGGTGAATCACCTGAGGTCAGGAGTTCGAGACCAGCCTGGCCAACATGGTGAAACCCACGTCTCTACTAGAAATACAAAAATTAGCTGGGTGTAGTGGCGGGTGCCTGTAATCCCAGCTACTCAGGAGGCTGAGGCAGGAGAATTGCTTGAACCCGGGAGGCAGAGGTTGCAGTGAGCAGAGATCGTATCACTGCACTCCAGCCTGGGCAACAAGAATGAAACTCCATCTCAAAAAAAAAAAAAAAAAAAAAAGATACCTGTTCCTGTTCCTGTTCCTGTTCCTCCTCATCTTGTCTGGACATCCAACCCAGAAATCCTCTGTTCTCGGATATCCCTCAACATAACCCCCTTCTCTGCCCTCTCAGTCTCAGGGACTGTCAGGACCATGTGAAACAATAGTGAATTCTCAGTTAGAACCCATTCAAAAGCTCACAAGAATAACCCATCTAACCAATTGTTATGTTATTCTCCATTCTCTCTCAGGAAAGACTAATTAGTTATATTCTCTGTTCCTTCCATCTCAGACTGCAAAAGATGCACACACATCCACACAAATATTACAAATATTTATTAATATCTGTTAAATCCAGAGGTTTATAGATATTTTGACCCTATATCTCATTTTGCATTAGGAAAATATGATTGCTATACAGATAGGAAAAGTATCTCTCCCTCTTTATTTTTCTCTTATACCCCTCCCTCCCACACAGACACTTTTTAAAATTGTAGTACAACAGACACATAAGTTTTATGATTAATTCTGGATTCTAGCATTTTACAGCTTTAAGGAAATTGTTAAAATAGATTGAAAAAACATTTTGAGACTACCTAAGAGTTGGCTTTGTTTCAACCGAAAGGGAAACAAAAATAGTGATTTAACAGTTCCTGGGATGAAACGTGTAAGGATTTCTGAAACCTCTCAGAGTGACTGAAAAATTTGGAGGGAATATGGCTGAAAGAAAAAGTAATGGAACATCTTTGGCCTAATAAAACTTCCTTTTCAGCCTTAATGTAAGTTTACAAGAGACTTGTACCTTAAATAACAAATTCTATGAACAAATATTTATTAAAAAGATGTCCTCCAGGAAAAAAAAAAGAGCTTAAACTATAACAAGAAGAATTCAGAAGAGCCCAAACCATGAGACTCCTTTCCAATACACTGCTCTTCAAATCAAGTGGATTTCCCACTGGGAGTGGTCTGTATCATATGCAGCACCGTGCATGGCACCTCTTAGGGTTGTGTAGTACACAGCCAACTCACCGGTACCTGTTCTTTTGCCAGTACAGATCCATCCTTAAAAATGAGGAGAAATAAGGAAATAGGGTACAGCCCTTGCCCACTTCCCATGTTGACTGCACTCCCCTCAATCCTTTCTACCACCTATTCATCACTCTAGGTTTTGAGGAAGGAGAGGTAGGAGGAAGGGAAGAAGTTGGAGATGTACATACACAGGAAGATGGAGAATAAGCTGTTGTGAATGTGTACAGTCTCAGAATCAGGGCATAGAACTGAAGCTTATGTCCCCCTCTACATTTTCCATGGACCAGACTCATAGGTCCTGTACACTCTGGTGTAGTGATGCCTTCTTTCTTTCTTTCTTTCTTTCTTTCTTTCTTTCTTTCTTTCTTTCTTTCTTTCTTTNTATTTCTTTCTTTCTTTCTTTCTTTCTTTCTTTCTTTCTTTCTTTCTTTCTTTCTTTATCTATCTATCTATCTATCTATCTATTTATCTAACTTTTAGGTTCAGGGATACATGGGAAGGTTTGTTACACAGGTAAACTGTGCATCACAGGGGTTTGTTGTACAGCTTATTTCATCACCCAGGTAGGTAATCAGCATAGTACCCAATAGGCATTCCTCTGATCCTCTCCATCCCCTAAGCCTCCACCCTCAAATAGACCCTATTGTTCCCTTCTTTGAGTCCATGTGTACTGAATGTTTAGCTCCCACATAGAAGTGTAAACATGCAGTATTTGGTTTTCTGTTTCTGTGTTAGTTCACTTAGGATTATAACCTCCAGCTCCGTCCAAGTTGCTCCAAAGGACATGATCTCATTCTTTTTTATGGTTGCATAGTATTCCATGGTGTATAAGTACAATTTCTTTATCCAGTCTACCACTGAATGCTGTTCAGGTTGATTCCATATCTTTGCTATTGTGAATATTGCTGTGATAAACATACACATGCATGTGTCTTTGTGGTAGAATGATTTATATTCCCTTGGGTATATACCCAATAATGGAATTGCTGAATTGAATGATACTTCTGTTTTAAGTTCTTTGAGAAATTGCCACTTTGCTTCCCACATTGGCTGAATTAATTTACATCTCCATCAGCACTGTGTAAATGTTCCCTTTTCTTCCCAATCTTGCCAGCATCTGTTATTTTTTGACTTTTTAATAATAGATATTTTGACTGATGTGAGACAGTATCTCATTGTGGTTTTGATTTGCATTTCTCTGATACTTAGTATTGTCGAGCATTTTTTCGTATGCTTGTTGGCTGTGTGAATGTCTTCTTTTGAGACGTGCCTGCTCACGTCCTTTGCCCACTTTTTAATGGCATTGTTTGATTTTGGCTTGTTAAGTTGTTTAAATTCCTTGTAGATTCTTGATATTAGACTTTTACCAGGTGCATAGTTTGCAAACATTTTCTCCCATTCTATAGATTGTCTGTGTACTCTCTTGAGATTTTCTTTTCCTGTATAGAAGTTCTTTAGTTTAATTAGGTTCCATTTGTCAATTTTTGGTTTCATTGCAACTGCTTTTGGCATCTTTGTTATGAAATCTTTACCAGGGAGTATGTCCAAAATTATATTTCTTAGGTTACCTTCCAGGGTTTATATGGTTTTAGGTTTTACATTTCCGTTTTTAATACATCTTGCCTTAACTTTTGCATATGGTATCAGGAGGGATTCAACTTCAATCTTCTATATACGGCTAGCCAGTTATCCCAGCACCTTTTATGAATATGGAGTCCTTTCCTCATTGCTTGTTTTTGTTGACTTTGCTAAAGATCAGATGGTTGTAGGTGTTCAGCTTTACTTCTGGGCTTTATATTCCATTCCATTGGTCAATGTGTCTGTTTTTGTACAGACTCAAAGGCAGAAAGTATCATGCCATTTTGGTTACTGTAGCCTTGTAGTGTAGTTTGAAATTGAGTAATATGATGGCTATAGCTATGTTCTTTATGCTTAAGATTGCTTTGACTATTTGGGCTCTTCTTTGGTTCCAAGTGAATTTTAAAATAGTTTTTCCTAATTCTGTAAACCACATCATTTATAGTTTCATAGAAATAGCATTGAACCTGCAAATTGCTTTGGACAGTATGGCCATTTTAATAATATTGATTCTTCCAATCCATGAGCATGGAATGATTTTCCATTTGTTTGTGTTGTCTCTGATTTCTTTGAGCAGTGTTTTGTAATTCTCACTGTAGAGATCTTTCCCCTCCATGGTTAGCTGTATTCCTAGGTATTTTATTCTTTGTGGCTATTGTGAATAGAATTGCGTTCTTGATTTGGTTCTCAGTTTAGATGTTGTTGGTGTATAGAATTGCTATTAATTTCCATGCATTGATTTTGTATCCTGAAACTGCTGAAATTGTTTATCAGATCTAGGAGCTTTTGGTCAGAGACTATAGGGTTTTCTAGTTGTACAATCATATCATCTGCAAACAGAGATAGTTTGACTTCCTCTCTTCCTATTTGGATGCCTTTTATTTCTTTCTCTTGCCTGATTGCTCTGGCTAGGACTTCCAGTACTACGTTGAATAGGAGTAGTAAGAGTGAAAATACTTTTCTTGTTCTGGTTCTCAAAAGGAATGCTTCCAGCTTTTGCCCATTCAGTATGATGTTGGCTGTGGGCTGGTCATAGATGCTGCTTATTATTTTGAAATATGTTTCTTCAATGCATAGTTTGTTGAAGGTTTTTAACATGAAGGGATGATGAATTTTATTAGAAACCTTTTCTGCATCCACTGAAATGAACATGTGGTTTTGTTTTTAGTCCTATTTATGTAGCAAATCACACTTATTGACTTGCATATGTTGAATCAAACTTGGTGTGGCCCCCTTTGGAGTGATCCACTTATACTTAAGTCTGCATGAGCAAGTCGGGTGGCCAAAAAGGCACACTGGCATGTGCAGAAATACACAACATGTTCTCACACACAAAGAAGTTTTCAGATATGACAAGGAGAAGTCGTTTAAAGCTTAGCTGTTGGAGGAAAGAGGGAAACAAACATGAACCCTCACCCTAATACCCTCTCAGCTTTCCTATAGGTTTAATCATCTTTCCATTTATGCTACTTAATCTTTGCTTTGTTATTCTGGATAAGCCCCTAGACAGACTTTGTACTGATTTGATGCTGGCTGTTGTAGAGATTGCATACAGACACTTTGAGGCTTGGGGCTCTTTATTCTCTCTTCCTGTACCCACAGTAATAGTTCCCTATTTGACTACAGAGACCTCATTGTCCTCATCAACTTTTTTCTCACATGACAGCTGCTCTTTATTGTCCCTTCTTTGGGTGGGTTGGCCCACAAAAGCACTGCAAAGAAATTGATCTCACCTTAATTAAATATTTTGACCTTTCCCAAGTTACAACTGGGGGATTTTTTCCCCCTAGAGTGAATTCTTTAGGAGAAACTCAAAGGAAGAAAGTAAAAATTCACCTAAAAAATGTAATGCATTTTCTTTCTCCCATTCAGGCTTCCTTAAAACTTATCCTCACAGGAATTTTATGCACATATGCTTTCTTATGTGCACACACAGATACACACAGAGATATATTATAGGATGTATATAATATACATGTACATATATATACACACAAATGCATGCAGAACTTCTCTATAAATATTATCTTTTTTAATTATAAAATACACACAACAAAATTTACCATCTTAAGCATTTTTAAGGGTACAGTTCATGGTGTAAAGTGCATTCACATGGTGGTGTGCATTTGTTCATTTGTATCTTCTCAGTTTGCGGTCAATAAACCATTCTGAATTTTGATTACATCAGCCAATGTATTAGCTATTCCTCCCATACTTGTACTATTTGTAAATGTCATAATGCTTCTATATCTTTGTCTAAAGCGAGGTGAAAATAATTAATAGAACAGACCTAAAGAGAAAGGAGATTGAAACAGATTCATATGAATCTATTAATCCACACTCCCCGAGTAATGCTTTAGCCAAATGCAATTGACTGATTTCTGTTTTCAATGCAGATAATCGCTATCTCTAAGAAATCTCTCATTCTTGTTGCAATCTTGTTTTCCCAGTCATTCATTTGTATGACTATTTCATATTCACAGCAACTGAAATATTCAAAACAAATTTCTCCTAAGGGGTTTCCTTTCCCACCTATGCCATCATCAGTATCTCTCATCTTGTCTTCAAGTATTGTAGTCCTTTTAACTCTTTTTTACTTTCTTTCCTTATATCCAGTCTGACACTAAACACCTTAGTTCAGTGATTATCAGAACTTGTTCTATCATAGCGTGTGTAAGAAATGATATTTTATTGATTGAGTAAGCAAAAAACTGCTATTTGCATCTTGATGGGAAATAGTTGCTTGATGGAGGTTAGAATGTTCCCCACAGCCCCCATTCCTTAGTGGATCAATCTCAACTCATATTTATAACTCCTGGACCCACAGACTGCGAAGCTCAAATTTAATTCATTCTTTCTTCAAAACATCTTTCATATTTGCCCTGTTAGTTCCATGCATGTACCTAATATCTTCAGCAAACCTGTCATCTGATACTTAGATTACTGTAACATCCTGCTAACTGCCTTCCTTGCCTTTTCCTCGATTTATCTTTTGTGGTGCCTCTGGCTAATCTACCTATCATTTTTGGCATGAGCCTACAATTGTTTCCAGTTACCAATGACAGTCAAACCCAAATTCATTTGTCAGGATTTCAAGGAAAAGAGATTATGTGGGCCCAACTTACTTGTTAAACTTGCTTTCTACTATTTCCTTCATCAACCTCTATTCAAATTAAATTCACTTACTCACTGCCTACCACCACCATCATTATGTTTCTTATATTTGTGCAACTTCCAGAAGTTGCTGGTGGCAGTAGTGAATAGTCATAACTACTTGAGTAGTCTTGTAGTCTTCGGTACCTGCCATGTGTTAGGCCTTGTGCCAGTCTTCATAGCAACCTTACATTAGCTAACATCTCCATTGTATAGATAACAACACTGAAACTCAGGTCAAGCAATTTGGCCAAGGACAAAAACTGGCTAAGCTGCAGAGAGCTATCTCAGCCCCCTTGTCCAATGTGAGCTTCGTTTCCTCTGAATTTACAACATTTATTTCCAGTCTTTTAATTTGCCAGTTAATAACTTGCTATCTTGTGATAAACCTTTGATTGCTTCTTGTCATTCCCTGATTCTTCATTGTTATGTAGCTGCCTGCATCTTTGTGTTCATCTTTTAAACTATGATGAGAACCTTTGACTATAAAATCTGTATCCCCTACAATTTTTAGGTGTTGCTATATTTCTATGGATATGGCATCTCAATTTCTGAAATTTTTTCCAAACCGTTCCTCTGGCCACATATGCAACATCACACTATCCCCCCAGAAATTGGATCTACATTAATGGCCCATATTTTCTGCATTTGCTTTCACTTCTTTGCCAGAGTTATTGAATACTTTAATTTTCCAATTCATAAGTTATTATATTATCAAAAACCTCAATGCCTTATTTAGTCTACTAAAGTCCAGAGCATCCAGCAGGTTTTCCAAGACGTACTCGTCTCTTGAAATTAGGGATTTACTCCCATAAATCTTCTAGTGATTATTTTCAAATTTATCCTTAACTTCAAAGCAAAGGAAATCGTGTGTTAATCTTCTCATTAACCCAGGTTTGAGCCTTCATAATAATTTAATATAAAGTATCTTTTAAAATCTTGTGGCACACCTAGAATTTATCTAGTATCTGACAGATTTAGAAAACTAAAAGATATCATAGGGTCCTGGTCCTGTACTGTTCAATACTGTAGCCACGAGCCACATGTGGCTGTTTAAATTTTAACTAACTAAAAATAAATAAAGTTAATATTTTAGTTCCTAAATTGCACAGTTCAGGTACTCAATAGTGAAATATGGTCAGTGGCTACCATATTGGACCACACAAAAATAGAACATTTCTATCACTACAAAAGAGTCCTTTTGCACTGCACTGCTCTAGAAGCTTATCAACAGTTTTGTTGAGAAATATAGAAGATGTTTGATTTCATTTATGGCATCTGATGATATATTAGCTACAAGTTCCCATACATGTTTGATAGTTGTCATATGTTAGACCGGTTTCATTCATCATTTATTCACTCAGTACAACACCTAGCACCAAATACATGCTCAAAAAATGCTTAATGAGTGTTGATACAATTAAAAATGGCAGCTCCTATACATCTACTCAGGTGTCTAGCATCACAATACAAAAAAAAAAAAAAAAAAAAGTAAAGATTTAATCAGCAGGAAGAGAAACAAAGTAGTCTACATTTTATGAATTCTGCTAAATTCACAAAGATGCTAACTGTAAATCTGTAGCAAATTGTTGACACTCCCTCTTCCCCTGCTTGGACAACTATGGATGACATCTGCATCAAATCAGCCAAGAGTTATTTATTTTTGAATTGTGTGCTGACCCCTTTCTAAGCCCAAAGGGTAAAAATGTCACCTTTGTTCATTTCTCAAGAAAAATATTTTTAAGATCCTGCACTGACTGTGAAAAAAACAGCTGTTCCTTGGGGTATTATCTGTAGTTCCCTCTTCACCTCAAACTTTCTGACGGTCATCATTTCTTGCCTCCGTTGCTAGTTATAGTGTGAACAGGAAACAATTCCACTACCCTGCAAGCTACACGGACCTTTTTATCTTCCATGGAATTTAAATCGATTATTGAGTTTGTATTTATAAACTGTGTGATTTTTAAGTATTATTATTATACTTTAAGTTCTGGTATACATATGCAGAAGGTGCAAGTTTCTTACATAGGTATACATGTGCCATGGTGGTTTGCTGCACCCATCAACCCATCATATAGGTTTTAAGCCCTGCATGCATTAGGTATTTGTCCTAATGCTATCCCTCCCCTTGCCCCTGACCCCCTGATAGGCCCTGTCGTATAATGTTCCCCTCCCTGTGTCCATGAGTTCTCATTGTTCACCTCCCACTTATGAGTAAGAATATGTGATGTTTGGTTTTCTGTTCCTGTGTTACTTTGCTGAGAATGATGGTTTCCAGCTTCATCCATGTCCCTGCAAAGGACATGAACTCGTCCTTTTTAATGGCTGTATAGTATTCCATGGCGTATATGTGCCACATTTTCTTTATCCAGTCTATCATTTATGGGCATTTGGGTTGGTTCCAAGTCTTTGTTATTGTAAATAGTGCTACAATAAACACACGTGTGCATGTGTCTTTATAGTAGTAGCATGATTTATAATCCTTTGGGTAGATACCCAGTAATGGGATTGCTGGGTCAAATGGTATTTCTGGTTCTAGATCCTTGAGGAATTGCCACACTGTTTCCCAAAACTGTGTAATTTTTAATTGTCTCTTTGTATTTCAAGGATGGAGCTCCTTGACAAAATAGGACCATTTGATGAAATCTTATAATCACATTGCCTAGGACACGGGCTCCATAGGAAACAATCATGAATACTTTTATATTTATAAATTAACTAAGATTCACAAATATGTCTCCCTGCCTGGATTTAAGCATTTTAAGGATCAGTAATATTTTAATAAAAACACAAATACAATTAGACATAAATACTATGATACTTCTCTATTTCATTATCACTTTCTCCTGAGTTCTCGGTGGAATTTTCCAGATACTACGTAATTATCTGAAAAGGCTCTTAAGACAAATAAACAAAAATAGCCTTGATGAATGACCTTTTCTCATATTCTTTATGGTTCCATGAGAAGTCAGCCTTGCTGACATATGTGCTGTGGTGGTGGGGCAGTGACTATGGAACTAAGTGGAAGAAGCTGTTTAAAGACCTAGAAATGAGCCTGGATATCATGCATGTGGAGTTCAAAGTTAGTTTACTTAAATAATTAGCCACGGATAACAGTAAACCCCATCTAAGCTAGAGAAAGGCCAGAGCAGTGGTTCTCAAAATGTCATCCAAAGATGCCTGGGAGTCATCAAGTCCCTTTCAGGCAACCCACAAGGACAAAACTACCTACACAATACTACTACTATGTTACTTGTCTTTTTCATTATCACTTTCTCCTGAGTCCTCAGTGGAATTTTCTAGATACTACATAATTATCTGAAAAGGCTATTAAGATATCCTTCCCTTTTCCAACTACGTATCTGTATGAGGCCATATCTTTATATACTTCAACCAAAACAATATGCCACAACAGACTGAATGCAGAGCAAACATCAGGATACAGCTGTTTTCTATTATGCCAGATATTAAAGACATTTGTAAAAATGTACAACAATTCCATGCCTCTCACAAAAAGTTTTGTTTTAGAAAAGACATTTTTCATAGAAGTTTTATGTTAGTATGTAATGATTTACTGTTATTTTAAATGCATTAATAAGTAAATGAAAGTTTTATCGGTTATTACCAACGTTAACAAAATGGGGTCTGCTGATCATTTTTAAGCATTCAATGGTCTTGGAACCAAAGAGTTGAGAACCACTGCTCTAGAAGATGATGAGTACAAATATAAAACAACTGGACCCCTAAGCAATGATTAACTGAAGAAAGAATAAAGCCAATAGAACCCTGTTTCTAAGCTGGCCAGGAGACTCTGCTAAGGTTGCTCACCTGGGTTCTTCATCCAGTCAACTAATTACCAACGGCTTTTTCGGGGCTACATCTAAGTCTTACTTCCTTCTCAAAAACCACACCATTTCTTTGCCCAGCCAAATATTTGCTAGCTCTTTCCAGTTGCATACAAACTTTTAAAAATGAAATGTTTATGCTAAAATGTCACACTTACAATGGCTTTAAATGAGGATTTAATTTCAATTTGAGAGGATAGCTGGGTCTGTGGGCAGCCTGAACACCGTTTCTGAGACCTGCTGCACATCTGTGGGTTATTGCAAGGAGAAGAGGTAAAGTGGCTCCCAGAGCAGCCCTGACTCACTTCCTGGTAGCTTATTCATTTCTTTAGTTTCACGTGACTTATATTTCCTGGTAATATGAGCTACTGATGCCAGAAAAGTTTATATTAAATGTTCCTTTTTTTACAAACATGAAACGTTCATTTTGATCAAAGCTGACTACTGAAGGAGATTGGTATGCATGCGTATGTATGTGTATATGTGTGTGCATGTTCTGAAACAGGTATCTTTCTGTCTTGCTCTTTCAGCCACTCTTATCTTTGGCTCAGAGAAAGTTCACCATTGTTCATTGTTCTACAGTGACCTGTGTCTCAAGAGCTCAGAGCTAAGGCAAATAGTTTGATGATATACTTTTCTTCCGCACCCCTGAATCTTCTCTTCTGTCTTAAACATGCTTACAGTCACTTTTCTTTTAAGTCCTATCACTATGTAAAAATATATTATTACTTCAGTGAGTCAGCCTTACCTAGAAACCCCTTCAAAGGCATCATTCACAAGGCTGATATTGGCACTACGGTCTAATGACTGAAACTCAGCTGGACAGCGTGCAGCTGAGAATTGCTGACTCTGTGGGAATTTAGACTTTCCTGTCTCAGTTCTCCCCTCGCTGAAAGAGAAATAGCTCTCTGCACCTCTGTTTACCTCCCAGTCACATAAGAATTTTGAGAAATAATTAGTGTCTGAGCACCTCCTTATTAGCACTCTTTCTCCCATTGTTCGCACTAATCTCCTGGTCTCAAAGCCCGCAAAATCCTACCTATTCTTCAAGTAGCATTTCAGGAGCACTCCAACGTGTAATTTCTTATGACTGGGCTGTTTATTACATGCTTGAAATATACTACCCTGTAATAGTCATTGTACTATGAATTTTCCAGAAATATCTCATATGTTTTTCCAAATAGTCTTGGGTTTCTTGAGAGAAGAGATTTTTTTCTTATACAACTTCGACCATAGCACCTAACATAGCACCTTTGTAACCCAAAAGGTACTCAGCACATTTAGAGAGAAAAGATGGGCCAACCTTGTATTTTGAACTTGCCATGTGCCAAGCTCTGTGCCAGGGGCTTTTGAACGTGTTTCCTAATTCCATTCATGGGCTTGAGGCTGGAAATGGGGACATGACTTGTCCAAGGTAACACAGAAATTCCAGGGCAACAGCAGCTGAAGGTGGCGGCTCGAGCTGTTTTGCTCTGAGCTAAGTAGTTTTTTCCATTCCTTCAAACCGCCTCCCGGAATAAATATGTCTTGATAATAGCTCTTCCTCCTCATTATCTTTATTTCTTCCTCCTTGTTCTAATCAATATTAATATAATGATATAACACTTTAGTATATTTTCCTTTTTAAATGGAAAGATATTTGCACAAGATTATGCTCCATTTTTATTATGGTTGGCCTGGGACAATCAATCATTCCATTCACTCTACTAATATTGTATGTACGTGTGTATGTATGTATATGTGTGTGTGTGCATGTGTGTGTGTGTGCGTATACTGAGACGGGGAAGTCTAAGTTCCCACAGAGTCAGCAATGCTCAGCTACACCCTGTGCAGTTAGGTTTCAGCCATTAGACCGCAATGCCAACATCAGCCTTGTGGATGATGCCGTTGAAGGGGTGTCTAGGTAAGGCCAACTCACTGAAGTAATAATACATTTTTACATAGTGATAGGACTTTAAAAAAAGTGACTGTAAGCATGTTTAAGACAGAAGAGAAGCTGCAGGGATATGGAAGAATACACACACACACACACACACACACACACATATATATATGCTGTGACAAATTACCATGAATTTAGTGGCCTAAAGCAACACAAATTTATTGTCTTATAGTTCTGGAGGTCAGAAGTCTGCAATGAGCCTCTGAGGCATGGGCAGAGCTGTGCTTCTTCTGGAGGTTCCGGGGGAGGCTCCATTTCTTTGCCTCTTCCAGTTTCCAGAGGCTGCCTGCATTCCTCGGCTCATGGCTTTATTCCATCTTGAAAGCCAACAATAGCTGATCAAGTCTTTAGTCTTTCTCAGCTGCATCACTCTGACACTGGCCCTCATGCCATCTGCTTCCATGTATAATGATCCTTATGGTTACTCGGGTCCTCCCAAAATAATCCAGAGTAATCTTCTCATTTTAAGATTCTTAACCTAATTGCTCTCCTGCAAATTCCCCTTTGCTATATAAGGTAGCATACTCACAGTTCCTGGGATATGGAGGTGGACATCTTTTGGGAGATGGGTACATTATTTTGTTTACCTCGCTATAGGAAGAGTTTAGTTATGTTGGAAGCAGTATAAAGTACTTCAGAGATTCCCAATCTTGATTTGCCCATTAGAACCATCTGAGAGCTCTGAAGACTACAGATGCCCAAACACCTCACCCAAGTACTGTGATTTAATTGAACCACATGGGCCCGGCTGTCAGCATTTGGTAAAATTACCCTTAGGTTATTCTCTTGTGAAGCCTTGTGAAGCCAGCTTTTAGAATCCCTGGGTGTAGGGCCGGGCGCGGTGGCTCACGCCTGTAATCCCAGCACTTTGGGAGGCCGAGGCGGGCGGATCACAAGGTCAGGAGATCGAGACCACGGTGAAACCCCGTCTCTACTAAAAATACAAAAAATTAGCCGGGCGCGGTGGCGGGCGCCTGTAGTTCCAGCTACTCAGGAGGCTGAGGCAGGAGAATGGCGTGAACCCGGGAGGCGGAGCTTGCAGTGAGCCGAGATTGCGCCACTCACTCCAGCCTGGGCGACAGAGCAAGACTCCGTCTCAAAAAAAAAAAAAAAAAAAAAAAAAAAAGAATCACTGGGTGTATTGAACAAAGTGGATCTGGGCCATTATACAGACTTAAGTTTCAGGACCTCTTCTGCCTTTTAGGCAACTCACTTTAACTCTCTAAACCGGAGTTCCCTTATCTCTAAAATAGGCATAATCGTCACCTTGGCAATATTATGAGGATTAAATTAGACAATCCGTATAAAGTCCCTGCACCTTGCCTGGAATATGTTAATCCCACAATAAGGGTAGCTATTGATCATTGTTTGACCTTCATACAGTAAGTCGAATCATATCCCTAAGTTAAGGCAGACATAAATGTCAAAAGTGAATATCAAAGGATGTACCCCCAACTCACCCGCCTTGGTCAGACTCAAAGGAGTTTAGAGTTTCAACTAATTCTGGAAATGGACACAGTTCAGGTGAGTTACTAGTTTCCACTGTCATTTTATTTAAGTCTGGACAATGGCTGATTTCTCCTCGGGTTTTCTTTTTATATAGTCACTCTCTTAACACTGCAGAGAATGAGTCTATAGAACAAATTAGCTTTGCATTTCATGCAAGCAGTTTGTTGTCTGCATTTCTCTATTGGGGAATGGTGGACAACAATCCCATCCCAACAAGCTCAGAGCCCTACTGTGTTTTACATGGATCCTTTAGTAAGGGAGTATCAGCCCCTGTCTTCTAAAATATTCATCCACTGTTCCCTGGGTCCTGAGTCCCAGGCTCCTTTTGATAGCCTCAGTCCCATTCTGGCCAAGGCAGGACATTGAATCAGGACAGACCCCAGTCCTAGGATCACAGCCATACTCTTCACACAGAGAGATGAGATCTTCTGCCACCATAAGACAAAGCCTTGTTACTATCTCATTTTATTTTCATGCATTACAAAAAAAAAATTATAGTGGATAAAAGAACCATCCTAATTTTATCATGAAGGAAAGCTGTGTTTAGGTAAAAGTCCCAAAGTGGCCATCAACTGTAATACTCTAATTGTGTTTTAAAATTTATTAGCTCTCAGAACCAAAAAGGAGGAAAGATTACATTACAATTCAGAGATCTTGCTTTATTAGCTTTCAGAGTGAGAAGGAAAAAAAAAAAAGGAAGGGAAGTTTGTCTTGATTTTCTTCAGCTAACCTCTTTCTTTAACCACTGGGGAATAACGGGGAAATACAGTATCAAAAAATGTTGACCCTGGTGATTTGAAATTAAAATCAATGATTCCTGATATTCAATAGTATTCAAGAAAACTGGAGTCTTACGATTCTACTTCCACTTCCTTCAGTTCTGGAAAGAAACTGACAGCCCATTACTGTAGGTGATAACTTTTCCAAAGTTGGCATGTCCATGGTACAAAATATTTGTGGCTATCTTTGTCCCAGGAGGGGTAGACACATTTTGGTTTGTTTGTTTTGAGAAACTTTACAAACAGAAAAAACAGAATATATAAGAAACAACAATGTATTCATCACTAAGAACTGGCAAAGATTTTGTCATCTTTGCTTAAAGTCTTTCTAATATGAAAAGAATAAACATTGTATATAAAGTTGAATTTCAGTCATAATTCTTCCTCAGGCCTATTTCTTGCCATTGCTTCCCAAAGACAGTCTCTATCATGATTTCACCGTGTTTCCTTTGAGGTTACTTATCTATCTACCAACCAAGTGTATCTTATTCATCCTGATTTGTATGACCAGGACCCCAGATCCTAGAAGGTGGAAATAATGTTATTGTTCTTGTTAGAAGTTATCCTTTGTCTCTGAGTTTTTCATCTCTTATTCCAATCTGATCATTGATCTTAGAGAGATGCACTGGGCTTTATATGTGTGTCAAGAATGGAAACAGCGTATATGTCTTACCCAAGCCTTCTGTTCCCAATTCCCAGTTGGCCCTCGCAAGGTGAAAGGTCTTCCCCAGTGAAAAACATTTTGGGTCAATCTTATGGGATTCAAGAAAAACAATTCTATAAAGAGAATCAGGAGGAGAATTTCAAAGTCTCATGACTCAATGAGGCCTGATGAAGGAAAGTTTTATATGTGCTATTAAGGAGTTGAAATTTTTTCTATTATGGATTGCAAACCAAATGCCTACTGGATTCAGGCAGATGACTTCAACAAGGGAAGCCATTATAGCAAACTATGGAGGCTTTTCAGAGCTCCAACAAATTGTTGCATCAGAGAATCAGACTTTTCATGGAAAGCTAGAAATCTGCATCGTTACATGAAATTGCTCTATATGAATTTGTTTATATTTTCTACATGAAATTGTTTATATTTTCTGATTTTTAAAAATTAAAATCTACAGAAAAGCTTAAACAATAATACAACACACATCTATATCCCCTTCATCTAGATTTATCCCAAATTGTTAATGTTTTGCCACATAATGTGTGTATATAAATTATTTCCTAAGCGATTTGAATACAAGTTGTGCAAATGACAATTCATTCTTAGAGATCTTTGCATGCACCTCCTAAGAATAAGAACATTCTCTAGTTTAGCCATAATACTATTGTCATCCCCTAAGAAAAATAATAATTTCATACCATTTAATTGCCCATATTGAAATTTCTCCAGTTGTACCAAAATTATCTTACCAACTTTTTTTGTGCAAACCAGAATCCAACCAAGAGTTATGTATTACACTTGATTTTTACATCTTTTTGGTATATTTTAATCTAGGCAAGTTTCTCCATCATTTTATGCTTTTCCAAACTACTTTTAATTGATTTATATGAATGTATGTGCGTGTGTGTGAATTTATGTGAACGTATATGTGTTTGCACACACAGAGATGCAACAAAAACAGGTCTGAAGACCAGATTTATGCGGTGAGTTTTATTCTCTGCACCTAGAAATAGTCTATCAAAAGTCCCAAAGACAAAAGTGGAAAGACAAGAGATAGAGAATGCCTTCTTTTATTGACATTTATTGATGGCCTGAGCACCTAATGCTGTACTAAACTCTAAGAATGACAAATGAAAGTCACTTGGAGGAGGAAGCTTGTTACAATAGCAGTTTGCCAGGTGCCACCCTAAGCCTACTAAATCTGGAATCTGCACTTTTAAAATCTCCTCTGGTTATTTTTATGAACACTAAAGTTTGAGAACTATTATTCTAAAGACACACAGGAAAATTAAGAAGTGAACTCTACCCCTGACAAGATCTAGTAGAATGAAGATGTAGAATGCTATTATATGATGCAATACATACTCTGAAATGGTCAGAGGAGACTTTGATGGAGGAGGTGAAATTCTAGCTGAGTTTGAAAAAGGGTGGATTAACAAAGGGTAAGACAATGGGGGAAGAAGACATGAAGTCAGAGAAGTAAAAGCAATGCCACCTGCAAGTGAAGAGATAGTAAGGTCTGATGAAGGAAATGCTTGTATGTACTCTTAAAGAGTTGATTTTTTTTTTTTTTCTAAAGGTTTGGAAAGCTAGTGAAAGGCTTGAGCAAATATCGTCCAGTTGATCACAGGAAGATCATGTTGACAATCCTGCAAACAAAGGATTAGAGGCAGAACAATTCCATCGGAAGCCACTGCAGTTAAAGAGGCAGGAAATGATGAAGGTAGTTCACTGAGACAGGAGGAAAAAGGCTGGATTCAAACAACACTTGGGACACAGCAGCAACAGGACATGCTGATTAGACATGAACATGTGAGTCAGAGAAAGGAGTCTAAAGCCAATCCTCAGCTCACCTTTCGGTCTTGTGTGGATAGTGCCTGTTGGACATTCAGGAGAAAATGTCCCTTATGTGGTTACTTAGCCAGGAGAGCAATAGTGAGACCCTCAGAAGTGTGCACCAGGGACCCATAAGAAGCCTGCTGCAGGGGCAAAATGCTGTGATGAAATAAGCCTTGGATCAGACTGTGGGCTGGGTGCACACTTGCATGCTGAGCAAAGGAACTTGTTAACACTATTTAAAAAGTGGAACCAACCAGTGGTGAACATTGTAGTTTTGTTGAAAGATCCCTCTATGCTTTGCCTACTTCTAGTGCTATCATTTTCTCTCTCCACTCTTTTTATCAGTTGCCTCCAAAATAAAGTAAATATTTCAGGAGGAGGGTTCAAGACAGTTCATTGTGCATGAAGAGAAATTGTTAGAAATCTTATGTTTTAAAAACCTCCTTTATTTTCTATTTTTGTTTGCATTTTATAATGGTTAAAGTATATTCATAATATAATATATGTGTATGTTGTTTAAAGAAAAATTTTGTACAAGATAAATTTAACAGTTTATTTGAATAAAAAACAATTCATGAATCGGGCAGCATCAGAACCACAAGAGGTTCAGAAAGCTCCACCCCACTGCATGGACAGTGAGTTTTCATAGGTGCACTAAGAAAAAAGACAAAGAAAATATATTTGACTGGTTAGAGCAAAAAGACTAGTTAGAGGTTAGTTGGCAGTATCTGATTGGTAAAGTCTTTACTTAGAAGTTAGTTGGCCATTCTAATTGGTAAAGTTTATTTTATTGTTTACATTGGACTTTGGTTTGCTAACATAAAAACATAAAACTCTGGAGCTGTCCCAGCCTAATGTTGTCAATTAAAATGTTTTAACAGACACACACACACCACACACACATTTATATACATACATGTATATATGGGTTCATTAATAAATATTCACAGTTTTGCAGTGCATACTCAAATATATTTTACTGCTAGCTATACAAAACCAAAAATCTTCAGTGACCACTCTTCCACATGGCAGAAAGTCAGGAGGAGATTCAAGGATGTGAAGTGGGGAAGCAGACACAGTTCTCATACCTCTGCTTCTCAAAGATTGTTGACATCTTTTATAAGGTTTTATCCACTAATAAAACCCCATGTAATAAAAACCTCTGGAAGGTATTCAAGTCCTTTATAACTTTCCCTAATGTAAATGTATTTCTAGAATTTTAGAAGCTTGGAGGTGGAAAAATCTCTGATGTTAACCAAGTAGTTTCCTACTTGGAAGAAAGCAGGAAGAATGAGCAGGTTAGAGGAAAGAGGTTGAGGTTAGAAGGATTTAGGGAGAGGCAAGTAGAGAAAAGCCACTTTTTGCACATTAAATAGAAGCCAGTCCCGCAGCTTGCAGATTATAATGTTTCTCTGATATGTGTTCATGAGTGTTGAGTTGAGTAAGGGGAAGTAGCTGTTAAAGTCAAAGCAAATAAGCAGAACCCATTTATTTTCTTCTCTCCTACACAGTCCATTCTCATCCTAATGTGTTTGGGCACTGAGTGATTTCTGACAACAGACAATGAGCTCACTAGAGGAATACACACCTTTAATGAACTGTGATCAGGATGTGATTGGCTTAAAGACAGAGCTCTTGACAACTCAACATATGTTGGCAGGGCAACGACAAGCTTCCAGAAAGGCGTGGACTCATCAGAGCTTCATCTGCTGCTCATTAGTCTGGAGCAGTGGCGAAGCCTGGGAAGCTATCCCTGGGTGAGCAAGCAAAAGGTGGAAGTCCTCCCCCATCTGTCTTCACAGGACGCCCAATCCCTGTAGTAAGGAAAACCATCAGGATTGTGCTAAAGGCTGACTGGAGGCCAAACCATTTCACTTTCAAACACATTCATGATTTGTTTTCTGAGTAAGTCACTGGAGGCTTTTATCTGGCACAGCAGAGCTGGCTTGGCCACCAGAACCAGATCACCTTTCCTTGAAAGATGGCTGGAATGGCCATCATCTTCGTGTTATTTGCTCCTTTGAGAATATTAACTTTATCATTTTTTTAATTGCAGAAAAATATAATTGCTAGTAAGTACAACAATAAGTACAGTATTTAATTTAGAAGACAGAGAAGCAAGCATATTGACATGTGATAGTCACGAACAGGCTGACTCCTCAAAGTCGTCATTATACTGAGCAGACAGCACAGGATAGGGTTTCTCCACCTGGAGAAGAGGGGAGTGTGGGATGAGATAGGAACAGCAGGAAATTTGGGCTGGGGTATAAAGACAGAAATTCTTATATCTGAAATGGATATTTGAAACTGGGAGTAGTGAGTTGAGAATAAGCTGATCTTCTCCATCTCTACTACACCCACCCCCACTCTAATTCTTTTACCTAGGGTTTTATTTCCTTGTATTGCACAATAGAGCTGCACTAGATAGGGAAGTGGAAACCTAGTTTTCATGTCCACAAAGAATGAATGAGCTACTCATTGAGACACTCATCACTTGCTTAGAATTACTCTTGCATGGGGGAATGGAAGCCCTAAACATTTAATAAAATATCCAGAAGCACTGAGGTGTTAGCTATGATTCTGTAGCAGATATAAGACCAAAAACTTTATTTAAGAAGGCTTTGAATTTTTTTTTAATTTAATTGCTCAGGTTTCCCTGTAATTTATGAAGGCCTTTAGTGAATAGCCACAAAAATAATGAAAACTTCATATTCAAATAATAACGTAATATTAAATTATTGGTTTCCTTTAGAAACATAATGCAAGTAATTCTTTCTAACTTCACCTTCTGTTAACACCATCTCAAGAAGGACTATATGTAAAGGAAAATATGCTCCTCATATTTTTATGTTTTCCTCTAAATGATAGGGGAAAATACTAGTACTATACGGTGTCTTAAAGTCTTACATTAATTTGCCAGTTCAGAAAATTGATTGCATGTAGCCAAAGCATGTGGTAAAATAGCTTTGCATCAAAAGCAATGCTTTTGCTTTTATTTTTTATTTTTTATTTTTAAATTTAATTTTATTTTAAGTTCCAGTGTACATGTGCAGGACATGCAGGTGTGTTACATAGGTTAACATGTGCCATGGTGGTTTGCTGCACCTGTCAACCCATCAGCTGGGTATTAAGCCCGGCATGCATTAGCTATTTTTCCTGATGCTCTCCCCTCCACTGCCCTCCCCCAACAGACCCCAGTGCATGTTGTTCCCCTTCCTCTTTTATTGATTATAAGACACATAACACAGAGTGACAAGGGGAGAATCAAATGTAATTATCAGCATCATCATCTTGTAATCAAATAATATTCTTGCACAAATTTTCCTTTGTGAGTAAAGATTTTATTAAAATAGAAAAATGAATGTTTATTGTTATGTGATAATAAGAGAAGCTCAAAATAAGATAAATTTGAGCAAGTATCTATACTTCCACTTATTTCAGAAACATACCATGTTACTAAACTCACCTCATAACATTTTAGTTGTTTTTATTAAATCTTCAAAACTTTCAGACACTACTAAGCATAGAGACCTTTCACATCAAATTAAACTTTCAATTTTTTAAATTAAAACTTTCTAAATGTGTACATTTCTTTTCTTCCTTTTTGGAAAGCAAACTTTAAAAAATGTATATACTTTGAGGACACAGAGGCTGAGAAATATAAATTGCAGGCCTCACCTTTCCTTTCCTAGGACAAATTCATTAAAAAAAAGTAACAGTCCCACAAACCAGGAAGCTACCCTTGGCCTCTAATAAATCAATTTACTCAATATTTATAAAGTGCCTTCTGTGTGCCTGGCAATGTACTAGAAGCTAGAAATCCAGGACAAATAAGCCACAGTTACCACCAACCCTTAAGGAACTCATGATCTAGTGAGAAAGACAGATATATCTCCAACAACTAAAACAGAGTACAAGACGCCAGAGCTCAGAAGGCCTTATCCAGTCTTGTGGGACAAAGTTCAAAAGAAGATGATATCTACCCTGGGCTTTGGAGCATGAGCAGGAGTGAGCCAGGTGAAAAAGGAGAGGGTGTGTACATTCCCTGAAGACAAGGTGTGTTGCTCACTTTTGGTGGATTGTTTATTTTATTTTATTTTATTTTATTTTACTTTACTTTATTTTATTTTATTTTATTTTATTTTATTTTATTTTATTTTATTTTATTTTAATTTTTGAGACAGTCTTGCTGTTGTTGGCCTGGGCTGAAGTGCAATGCTGCAATCTTAGCTCACTGCAACCTCTGCCTCCTGGGTTCCAGCAATTCTCCTGCCTCAGCCTCCTGAGTAGCTGGAATTACAAGCATGCACCACCACCACACCCAGCTAATATTTGGATTTTTTAGTAGAGACAGGGTTTCACCATGCTGGCCAGGCTGCTCTCAAACTCCCGACCTCAGGTGACCCACCTTCCTGGGCCTCCCAAAGCGCTGGGATTACACGCATGAGCCACCTAGAGGTTGGCAGAGAGGAGAAGAAAAACAAATAATCCCAAATTCCAATTAGGCTTCCTTCATGGTCCAAGATCAACTGTCCCACGTTAGGTAAAGTCTTCCTCAACTCTTCTGCCCCCATGCAGAAGGAATTACATATTCCTGGGTATTTCCAGAGGCCTTTATTCGTACTTTGAGATTAACACTCATCACAGTGTGTCATGGTTAGTTATACAGTGTCTATCTCTACAGTGGTTATAATACATGTTTGGTTGCAGCAAAAGAAACACAAAATAACATTGATTTTTAAAAGTTAAATGTTTTTCCGCCTGTTCCCTTCTTTATAACCATCTAGCAAAATCCAGTGATGGTGGGGTTGTCTCCTGTGTCGGGGGCCTGGTCCTTCTATCTTTTGGCTCCATCATGCCTAGAGTATTACCTTAGTCATCACTGGATCAGAAGAGCTCAGGCCCCCACAGCATTCCAGCCAGCTGGGAGGAGAAAGCTTGATGGGGCCCTCTTTTAGGGCACCACCAAGAAGCTACATAGATCCCTTCTGCATAGATCCCATTGACTAAAACTTAACCATATGGACAAATCTAATGGCAAGAGGGACTAGAAAATGCCTTGTCCTGTGTAGCTGTGGGCCAGGTAAAAAGCCAGAGATTTCTTAGGATAGAATAAGCATCCTAAACTTTTGGCAAACTTCTTCTATCATTTAGAGGAAAACATTAAGAAAAAGGACTAGATAGTAAACATTTCAGGCCATATACGATCTCAGCCATGTCATCATCATTGTTGTCATCATTGTCTTCTTTTGCTTCTTCTCCCTCTTCTTACAATTCTTAAAAAATGTAAATTCTTAGCCTGAGGTCTGTACAAAACATTCTACAGGCCAGATTTGGCACGTGGGCCATAGTTTGCTGACCCCACTACTCTATAAGAAGGGAAAATCATACTGGGAAGAAAGTGACCATCTCTGGCATAACGTCTGTAAGATTATAAGCCATTGAGAGGAAAATCCTCATCTTCTCCATCTTTCTAGTCTTGGGCAGTGCTTGACCCACACAGTAAGTGTTTGATGTTTATGAATGAATGAGTAGAAGGAAGGTGGGGGAGGTTAATTTCACAACCACAGTTTGTTAAAATCTCATTTAGTCCCAATGGTAGCCTCTGTTTTGGAGGGTTTCTTTTCTTTCCTTTTCTCTTTTTCTTTTCTTTTCTTTTTTCTCTTCTTTTCTTTTTTCTTTTCTCTTTCTTTCTGTCTTTTTTTCTTCTTTCTTTCTTCTTTCTTTTTTTTTTCTGTCTTTCTTTCTTCTTCTTTTTTTCCCCCTTCAGACAGGATCTTGCTCTGTTACCCAGGCTGGAGTGCAATGGTACAACCATAGCTCACTGAAGCTTTGAACTCCTGTGCTCAAGCAACCTTCCCACCTCAGCCTCCCAAGTGTCTGGGGCTACAGGCATGCACCATCACACTTGGCTAATGTTTTTATAGTTTTGTAGAGACAGAGTCTCACCATGTTTTCAAGACTGGTCTTGAACTCCTGGTCTCAAGCAATCCTCTGCCTCAGCCTTCCAAAGTACTGGGATTAAGGCATGACCCACTGCACTCAGCCCTGATGGTAGTCTTTTCATGTGGATTATCATATAAATACTCCATTTCTTCCAGCCTGAAGAATAGTCTAACAGAGACCAGAGTGAGTCTAGTGGGCTTTCCAGCACATGAGTGACCACCCTTCAGTTGATATGGTCAAGCACCCCACTTTACCTCCTGACCTCAAGTGCAGTTAGGTTCCAAATATTCCACATGCTCCGGTGGACCTTTCTAATTGTAAGCATCCCCCTATGGCCCCCACTGTAGGTGACACCTCTGGGTGTGTGGGAAGATTATGGGTCCAAAGAACTTACAGCTTCTTCCTCTTGAATAAATATGGTGGAAGGCAGGAGAACCTTGTTTTGGTTTTACCCTTTTAAATATCACATGCTTGGTGGGAATGTCAGCAGAAGTATCCAGGCTGAACAGGCACTTTTAAGTTCCTCTTTCTCCTGCTTCTTACTCAATATCCTGAGGGCATAATAGAACTTTTCTTGTCTAAGTTTGCCTGGTCGGGGGAGGGAGGTGTGGCTCACTCAACCACTGCCTTGAATAAAACCCTGCCAGACATCAGAAAACTCCGCAGTTCTTGAGTTCCACATGCAGAGCAGATGCAACAGCAAAAAGTAAGTGGGTCCCAGACCCTGGCCCAGGAAGATCCACTAAAGGAGGCCATCCTTCTGCCTTATTCTGCAGGAGTCAGGTAACAGCTATGCCTAGGTTTCTTCTTTCAAATAAATGTGTAATTCTTTATAGCAGGAAAAAAGCACCACTTCCAAATTCTGGCACACAGACTGTACTAGCTGAATAACTGAAGGAAATGCATGTTCTGTTGGAAAATAGCAAAAGAGATGAACATGAGACACTAAAACTCAGCCTCATTGTAGCCAAAAGGATGATAAGCAGATAAAAATGTGGCCAGGAATGGGTCTGTCACTTGCTGTTTCGTAACTGGATAAGGCCTCTTGTGTGTTCTGGTTGGAACCTCTGGTGCCACTAGTGTTGAACAATGTCTTGCAGTGAAACCAGAAACAAGGTTTTATTGCCAACAGAGCTGGGCACAGATGATTTATTTCATCCTGTTTTCTAACAAACATGTGTCCATCCTTTTGATAAGAAAGAGTAACTTTCCATTTCCTCCAAACCTGGCAGGAGGTAGGAATTCGTGTGAGATTTCTACATAGACTAAAGAAAGGGACTATACTGCCATCAATTATGCCTTCTCAGAAGGAATCCTGGCAAACTGGATAAATGATGACAAACAGCTGCAAATCAGCCAAGGAGGCCTTTCAAAGCAACCAGCAACTCCAAATTTTCATCGGAGCCTTTGGCTCTCTTGTATACACTGCTGATTCTTCTGAAAAATTCACAAGGCCTTTCCCCCCTCTATTTAACTTGATTTGCAGTGAAGTAATTAATAGAAAATGGGCCTCTGACTCTGCTTTCTATTAGCTGTGTGACTTTGGGAGAGCCACTTAACCTCTCTGTGTCTCAGTTTTCTCATCTAAATATGGGGATGATAATAGAATTTATCTCATGGAGTTGTGGAGGGGAAAAAACTATATACACTTGTTGAATACTAATGTAAAATAATAGAGTATTAATATTCACCATTTTAAATATTTTTGCATTAAATACAAATAATTCTGTATGGAAAACAGATGGGTTTATCACAGGAAGGGTGAAGCTGTGGCTGTGGTTTTCTACCCATGCTATGGGAATGCCAGCGGAGGTTTTAAGTAGAGCAAAACGTCCCCATGCAAGGTGAGACACACGCACTTCAAATAGTCCAATGCCTTAAGAAATTAATCGTAAGTGATAGGTGAGGGGGAGGAGGATAAGGTTGCTCTTTCCAATAAAACCACATATTTTATGATATGCCATTAAAGGTGATCCTGAATATTAAAAGAGTTATGGTGCACTTAAGGCACCCCATGGAAAAGTTGACCATCTGTTTCAAAAAGGAAAGGCTAAAATGGACTCCGTTTCCCTTGAGAAATTATTGTAAAGGTTGAAATCCACACTGCCTGATTGCCATGTCCATCATTTGTTTACTACCATTGGGCTGCAAATTCCCCCCAGCTTCTGCTGTAGTCCAGAGGCTTGGAAGCTCGCTGCAGCTGATTTCCCGGGCAATGCGACACCCTTGCAAGTTACGGCTGCTTCATAGAGCAATCACACTGACATCTAGTGGTTCAAAGAGTAAGTGCAGGCGGTGGCTTTGAAGCTTTTACCAGCCTCAACGTGCTTTTAAAGCCACATTTTCCACCATGTATACACTATGTTCACAAGAGAGAGAGGTCAGTGAAGTAGAAATGATATTTCACTTGTCTGAGGTGTTACTAGAGGCTGCCTCTAAAGGAACATTTCTAAAAACAAGAAAGCAAAGAGAGTGAACCATGGCCCGCTGGTAGGTTTGGGCTGTGGTTCCAGAGGTTGCGGTTAAGACTGTGACTCCAGAATCAAGATCCTGAGCTTGAAGGTGGTCTGTGCCACGCACCAGCTGCGGGCCTTGGGCGAGTTCCCAAATCGTTCCATGGCTCAGTTTCTTTATTTGTCAAATGGGGATAACAGTAACGTCTCCATAGACCTGTTATGAGGTGATCCCTGAAAAGCTCTTAGCACAGCACCTGGCCGAGAAGGCAATCCGGGTTGCCCTCTCTTCTTGTGACTGTTTTTTAAGAGCAAGTTGCTGTAGAAGCTGGTACCCCACAGGTCAGACAGCATAGAGCAATGGAAAGCTCAGAGGATGAGCAAGGGAGAGACCCAGATTTTAGCCCAGCTGTGTGACCTTGGACAGATGTCTTACCCAACTTCTTTTTTGTAAAATGAAGGACTTGGTTCGCTGATGTTTAAGGATATTTTTCTTTCTCAAACACTGTGCTTCTAAACCTTGCACAGGCTTCTAATTGAAATTGTTCTACCTTTAAGGCCCATTTGTCTCCTTTCTTTTTACCAAAGCCCAGGGCCAAGCATGTCCCAGGTATTTATTATATAGTTGCTGACTGATAAGAAGTGATTGTTGGAACGTTCTCTATTGGTCACTAGGAATAAACCAAGAATGTCTTTGGGCAGGATGAAAATCCAGTGGGAAGCGCTGGAAGTCAAGGAATATTCCCCCATCAGAAGCTGGTCTGGGGTTTCCCTGATAAATTTGGAAAGCTCAGTGGTTGTCTTGTTTTTCTACCTCTGCTAATCAGCCTCTCTAAACAGATAAGAAACCAGGAAAACCATTTAGCTATATAAATTCAATACATAACCTTGTTAATCATGTTGCTGAGGCCTGTGCCATGAGAGTTGGTCAGAGCAGTGGATGACTTTGCTTCTAAGTGCAGGTGAAATGCCACCAAACTCACCTGCTGCCTGTGACTAATTCCCAACTCAGTCTTTCCAAGTTAGGGATAATCCCAGCTGGGATGTCACCTCTAATATGGCAACAAATGGTGGTGCAGCAAAAAATGATCATGAAACAATCTTTTTTCCCTTCCTCCTAAACTTCACCCACATAGACTATTGGACATTTGTAGAAATCCAGCACAAACACAGGGAGGGGAACAACACACACTGGGGCATGTTGCGGGGCAGGGGGAGGGAGAGCATCACCATGAATAGCTAGTGCATGTGGGGTCTAATACCTAGGTGATGGGTTGAGGGATGCAGCAAGCCACTATGGCACGCATTTATCTGTGTAACCAACCTGCACCTCCTGCACATGTATCCCAGAAAGAACTTAAAATAAAATTTAAAAGCAAACAAATAAACAAAAGAGTGAACAAAGGAGGGAGATGCGGGTAGAATTTTAACAATATGCACAGCACTATTTTTATATTAGAGATTTCTAATATATGCTAATATAAATGTACACAATATTAAAAATCATATTATATACACACATGAAAAAAGGTAATTTGGGAGTTTTGTAAGGGTATGTAGTATTTTCCTGTGGTTGCTCTAACAAAGTACCACAAACTAGGCAGCTTACAACAACAGAAATCTATCCTCCCTCAGTTTTGGAGGCCGGAAGTCCAAACTCAAGCTGTGGGCAGAACCATGCTCCCTCTGAAGGCTCTAGGGGAGGATTCGTTTCTGGCCTCTTCCAGCTTCGGGTGGTTCCAGGGATTCTGTGGCTTGTGGCTGTATCACTAAAACCTCCACCTCTCTTATAAAATGGCCTTCTCCTCTTCTGCTGTCTTTTCTTCTTCCGTATCTTATAAGGACACTTGTCATTGGATGTAGGGCTACCTACATAACCCAGAATGATTCCGTTGAATGATCCTTAATTATACCTGCAAAGACCTTTTTTCCAAATAAGGTCATATTCATAGGTTCTGATACGCGGGCATATCTTTTTGGCATATACATGGGCATAATTTATAGACAAGCAACCAGCATCTGCACTCCAATCCCATTCACTTGTGCTACATCAGGGTACCCACTCCAAAAGGTGCCCCCATCCTTGCCACTGAATTTCTGCCACTCTTTTGGTAGTAATTGATCAAGAAAGATGTGAGGATAAGAGTAAGACAGATCCAGGATCCCACTCGTCTTTAATAATGTTTGCTTCTGAATACACCACAGGATGCCACACCCTCCCCCCCGCACCCCTGGCTGACTGGGTTGGTGAGTCCCCCTAAAGATCCCTGAGAGGAGCACAGCAGGGTGGGTTGGGCCACACAGCAAGTGCTGCTTTAAAAAAACTTCCCCCAGGGTGATCCTACCGCACAATGCCCTTCTCATCATTTCCCCATCGTCATCGCAAAGAAAACCACTCAAAATACTTTTATTTACCCTATCAGTCAAAAACAAACAAAAAAACAAAAACTAGTCAGAGTGGTGCTTATATTTCTCAAGTGGATTTTTTATTGTTTTATTCATATTAGATATTTGATACTGATCCACTGTTACATTTAATTTAAATTTATAATTCTTCAAACATTGTTTTTTTTAACATTCTTATTGAATTTTTAATTATGGTAAAATATATATAATATAAAATGTGCCATTTTAACCATTTTTAAGGGTAAAATGTGGCATTACATACATTCACATTGTGTGCAAACATTGCTACTATCGATTTCAGGAACTTTTTCATCTTTCCCAACTGTAACTCTATATCCATTAAATATTAATTAACTGTTCCCTCCTCCCTCCAGCCCCTAGCAACCACCATTCTACTTTCTGCCTTTATGAATTTGACTACTCTATGTACCTCACATAAGTGAAATCACACAATAATTTTTTTTTTTTTTTTTTTTTGACACAGAGTCTTGCTCTGTTGCCCAGGCTGGAGTGCAGTGGTGTGATCTTGGCTTACTGCAACCTCCACCTCCCCTGGGTTCAGGTGATTATCCTGCCTCAGCTTCCCAAGTAACCTGGGATTACAGGTTTGCACCACCATGCCTGGCTAATTTTTGTGTTTTTAGTAGAGACAGGGTTTCAACATGTTGGCCAGGCTGGTCTCAAACTCCTGGCCTCAAGTGATCCACCCGCCTTGGCCTCCCAAAGTGCTGGGATTACAGGCATGAGCCACGGCACCCGGCCGATACTTGTTGTTTTATGACTGGCTTATTTCACTTAGCGTAATGTCTTCAAGGTTTCTCCATGTTACAGCATATGTCAGAATTTCCTTCCTCTTTCAAACTGAATAACATTCCATTGTATTATAAACCTCATTTTGTTTATCCCTCTATCTGTCAACAGACACTTGGTTTGCTTCCACCTTTTGGCATTGTAAATTATGCTACTATAAACATGGGATCTACCCATATCTGCTCAAGTCCCTGCTTTCAGCTCTTTTGGGTATACACCAGAAGTGGAATTATTGGATCATATGGTAATTCTATGCTTAATTTTTTAAAGAACCACCATACTGTTTTCTACAGCAGCTGTACCATTTTACATTCCCACCAGCAGTGCACAAGTGTTCAATTTCCCCAAATCCTGTCCAACACTTGTTATTTTCTGCTTTTTTTTAAAATTATAGCCATTCAAATGGATATGAAGTAGTATCTTATTTTGGTTTAAATTTTTAACTAAAAGAAAAATTTATCTAGAAATTATAGATGACTCTCTCTGTGGTACTTTCTTTTGAAAACCATTTAGTATTTAGAAAAGCATAACACAGGAAAGGGTTTTGGTGTGTTTCATTTTTTTGTTGTTCTTTGAACTAACCAAAGATGTTAACACTTTTTTCACTTTTTAATTCAGACAGAAGTTATTATATACAAATGCATTGTTATCAATCTGATTTTTGCCATGGGACTTCCCAAATTATAACTTCTTTCTCCTGTAGTATCTGTTTATACCCTTCTTCAACCACCCCCAGTAATAAGTTTGAGGCTGCAGCCAAATGAACAATAAGCACCATCTCAGGCAGACAATGAATGAACCAGAATGGTGTCCTGAGCCCCTAAACTGCCAGTTAGATGGTTCACGTAACCAACTCTGAGGGGCAGCTGTTTGGAGCCAGGGTTGGGCTGAAAAAGCCCTAATATAGTCATCTATCTAAACACCTCACCCCTACACCAACACACATATGCACAAACTAAACGTTTTTAAAACAAACGGAATTGTTTGTCGTCTCTTAGTTGTTTCCCCTTTTCACATTGGCCACGATGTTGTAAAGTCAATCAAGATGTTTTGTCCTTGAGCCCTGTAAACTCCGTGTCTTGCTCTGTTTCCTTGCTCATCTCAGATCTGCCAGGATCACAACCGTAAGTAGGACAAATGTTATCACATCCCTTGCAATGACGAGGGATTCTTGGGCAGGAGGTCAATGGCTAGAGTTAGGTGGAAAACATTTTGGATTAGAATAAGAAACTGCCAAAAAGTTTTGTGTGTGAGCTGAGAACTTAAACTAGTAACTACATGAGAAAGACAATGAAGGCCATGCTTCCCATGGCATATAGGGTGAGCACAGAATTTGGAATCAGAACCTGGGTTTGGTTCTCATCCTACCACCTGCTAAAGCTTAAGTGATTCAGTTTATGGTTGGGTTGTATATTAATAACACTAAGAACTAACTGGGCTTTGGGAGGATCAAATGAGGTATTATATGTGAAATTTTCTTTTAAAATGTGATTATTAGTTTAATAATGAAATTAGGAATGGGTATAAACTACTAAACTCAAGAATTTTTTGATAATTATATGAGTATATATAGAGGTGGGGTTTTTTTTTTGTCAGGGGGCGTGTAAAGGTGATTTGTTCACCAAGAAAAGTGTTTTTAGTAAAGCATAGATGTTAATCTAGATTGTGGCAAGGTGCCACACAATAGATTTAGCACATAAGCAAGGAGTCTCTAGAACACACAGAAGAAAATGAATGAATCCATGAATGAATGGACAAGTGAGAGCCCATAGCAGCTGAAGCCATGAAATGCTTTGGAAAGAGAAGCGTGCCTGGAAAAGGAGAGTGGCTGGGTCCTAAAAGCAGGATGAACACCATGGAAAACTTGAAATTGAAAACATCACAATTTTGATGAGAAAAAGTGCAACCCAAAGTGAAGAGCACCATGATAACAAAGGTGAGAAAAGATGCTCATCTCATGGCAGAGTCTTGTTACTGTGCAGTTATCAGAAACAGTGAGCTAAGAGATGTGAAGTGCTTATATTATTTAATCCCGATTACTAAACACTGAATGCATTTTCTTCAAAGCTCAAAAGGAGACAAAATGGAATGGGAACAAGGGGGAGGGTTGGGGGAGAAAGGATACCCCGCATTGTCATATTCCATAGAGTGAGGTTTCAAAATATTATCTCTTTCTCTTTTTGGAATCTTCCGTGCCCTTCCATTTCTAATGTATAGCTTTTACTTTCCTCAGATCAAACTCTGGATCTCTCATTGACTGAAAGCTGCCACCTACCTTTTTTTTTTTTTTTTTTTTTTTGAGACAAAGTCATGCTCTGTCACCCAGGCTAGAGTACAGTGGTGCATTCATGGCTCACTGCAGCACTGACCTCCTGGGCTCAAGCAGTCCTCCCATCCCAGCCTCCAGAGTAGCTAGGACTACAGGTACTCACCACTGTGCCTGGCTAATATTGCATATTCTTTTTGAGAAATGAGGTCTTGTTTTGTTGCCCAGGCTAGCCTCAAACTCCTGGCCTCAAGCAATCCTCCTGCCTGAGCCTCCCCGAATGCTGGGATTACAGGCTTGAGCCACCCACTGTGCCCAGCTGCTGCCACCTGTCTTGGTTAACTTGTTGAGTTCTGCCTCTTCTTAGCAGTTTTCACACGGATCTTTTCACATTCTGGGAAGGAAGTCTCTAGAAAACCCCACAGATAGCCTCATTCCTCCACCCCCACTTCACTCCATGTAGACAATAAGCTTTCAGTTTCTAACATCATGTTGAATGTAGAAAAGAAATTGACCGCCCAGGAGCGTGTGTCTGTGTGTGTCTGTATTTTTGCATTTGTTGGGAGTGACACGACGGCTGAGGAAAAAAAGGAAGCATAACATTTCTATTTTTCCCTTGTCAAAAGTATCTTTCCCAGACAACAAGGATTTTTATTTCAGACTTCAAATGTCCTTAGCAAAACAAAGTTTTTATTGGGGTATATATGAAAATAGAACAACCATAAGAAATAGTAGTTGAAATTTAGGTCTCTCTTTGAGGTTGGAGGAACAGAAAAAAATGAAAGAACTTATATTGTATTGTGAAGTGTACATTAACTGTTAGCCTAAGAATCAAATAAGCCACTAATAAGATATCTATGAAAACATTTTTCAATTATCTCTAAGTTCGTTAGTCAAAATATAAATTCCTGAAAAATTATTTTCTAATTTGGTATTTTCAGCTCATGCAGGCTGAGTGAATTATCCTAAACAAATGTAAGTTAAATTTGCTATAAAAATTATAAAATAGAATAAGAAAAAAAAGTGATTTTAGGACCATTTGTTGTTCTATACTATCTACATCTCAACTATGTATTCTCTACATCCTATTGCCATTCTATCCACATCAAGAACTCAAAAACATATAGCAATACAAACCTCAGAAACACCTAGAAAGTCATATATATTCATATGTATTATTTGTATTAGAGACAGGGTCTCGCCATGTTGCTCAGGCTGAACTCAAGCCCCTGGGCTCAAGCGGTCTTCCCACTCAGTCTCCTGAATAGCTAGGACCACAGACATGCACTATCATGCCTGACTAGAAAGTCGTATTTAACTTCCTTATCCATTTATGTTTAAGCCCTCAGAGGCCATGGCAAAGTCAAAACTATTTGTACAGGAGCTGTTTTGTAGGATAACCAGGAAGAGAATGTTCAAGGTTCAAATTTGTAGATCGATGATGATTCTCAAACTCCTGATTCTAAAAACAGGGGGTACACAAAAATCCAACTGATGTACATGTCTTATAGAGTATACAAGGCACCAGCATTTGGGAGGTGGACCATCACCATCAAAACTTTACTACCTGCTAGGCTATCTTGCTTCTTCTGCTCTAATTCACTCTGGAAGAGAGAACACAGTAGAAACAGGAGAAGGGTCCGGATCGTCAGTACTCGGAATAACACCAGACCAGGAGATGATGCATACAGACATCTGCGGAGGTTTTCTGCCAAGGTCTGAGGGGACCTGGCGGGGCACGCACACCACCCAGAAAGTCCCCATTTAAGTCGTGTTTCTTTCCACACAACACCTCACAATGCAAGACAAGGCATCGCTGACTGCTGGGGTTGTGGCAGTTCCATCTCCACCTTCACAAGTTACAGAAAAACATACAGGGGTTGTCACAATCAATGCTACCACCGGTGCTTCCGCCACCAGCTCCTCCTACCCATGCCCTCGCCCAGAGCCTGCAGCAGAGGGCTCCTGCCCCAAGAACTTAATTTGCGGCGAGAGTCAAGTTCCCACATCCTGTTGAAGAGGGGCCTGGTGCTCTCTCCAGCCTCAGAGGCTCAGCCCACTGGAATCCACCACAGCTCATTTGTAATGAAATAGATATTCTATTAGCAAGTGCTTAAATCACAACTACAGGTCAACAAAGGAGCTAAGAAAATCATCTCTTCCACTCCCATCTGTATGACCAAGCAAGGTGAAATTTAAGTAAACTCAGTCCATCAGCCAGTATGTTCAATGCATATTATGGAAAGAGATGTGTCAGGATCAGGGATGTGTTTGTTTGTTTGCCAGGGAGGGAACTGCTGTTGGGCAGGAAAAATAAAACAAGGTTCCTGCTTTTACATCTCCTTGGGGAAACAGCACATATGTAAATTATAATTCATTAAGAATCTAAATAGGCCGGGTACGGTAGCTTGTGCCTGTAATCCCAGCACTTTGGGAGGCTGAGGCAGGTGGATCACCTGAGGTCAGGAGTTCAAAACCAGCCTGGTCAACATGGTGATACCCCGACTCTACCAAAAATACAAAAATTAGTGGGCGTGGTGGTGCATGCCTGTAGTACCAGCTGCTCAGAGGCTGAGGCCCGAGAATCGCTTGAACCCAGGAGGCAGAGGTTGCAGTGAGCCAAGATCGCGCTACTGCATTTCAGCCTGGATGATAGAGGAAGGCTCCGTCTCAAAAAAAGAAAAAACGTGTTTAAACAGTGTTCATGGGGATAGAAAAGATCCCTGCGGTTCTATTATCTGTAGTGGAACTTCTTATCCACCATGCCTGTGAAGGGTCTTGTCAGGAGTACTGTATTTTCAGCCAGCAACCATTAACTCTTAAGTTGGGGTAGTTTTTTTAATGTAATTTATAGTAGTAAAGAGTTTTATGATTGTTTATTTTCAGATTAAAACCATTCCCTTTTCTAGGTTTCCTGGGTACAAAGACTGTGTGTGTGTGCGCGTGTGCATTGTTTGTGTGTTGTGTGTGATGAGAAGGGATGGAGGGCTTGGTCATGGGGGACATATGTATTATTTTCTTTAATCTAGGCAATGCAAACCAGTAATGCAGAATCCTATTGCTGTATAAAAGTTTGAATTGCTTGAATCTATTACAAATTTTTGCCAGTGTGCTTCCTGCCTCAAGGATGGTAAGTTTCTCCAGCTTAGGGGAGAACATTCTGTCTCTTTTTGTTACACCTTTTTGTTACACATTCAATCTTTTTGTTACACCTCCTGGTCAGACCTTGGCAGAGCAGGTCCTAAGTTTGAGTAACAAAAGGCATCAGCCCCACAGAAGCTGGGTCTCCAACCAGAGCACCATCTTCATCTGCCCTGGCTACAACCTCCAAAGCCTTAGGCAGGACGAGGGCTGGCTTCCTGGAACCTTTTCTCCTGTACTCATGAGCCCCTTCACAGCCTCTTGTTGCCCTCTGATATCACTGTACTGGGGTCCTATTACGGGTAAGGATGGCAGTGGTAGGAACAAATTTTGTTCCATAAGAAGAACCAGCAGTTGAAACCGAGTAAGTCATGGGTAACAAACGACTTTATCTCAATATAACAATAAAAAAACTCCACATATGGTAAAAATTTATCAAAGATTTTTTGAAAAACCAATTTGGGTAAACTATTTTATTCATTCACTGCCTCCCTCATGATTAGAAGCATTACATACAATCAAATGAAGTCATTTTATTCCTTTTTTATGGGCTTTATACAGGGAAGAGTAACAGCAGCCACAGCAGAGATTAATTCTCCTCTTGCTTTAATTGCAAAAGTGACACAAACATATCTTAAGGAGGTAAAATCTGACTTTGAAGTCATTTTAAATTCATTAGTTACCCATGATTTATGGAAGTTTCATTTCTTTTGTATTTTAAAGAATATTCTAAAGATGAGACTTTCCAAGGTGGGCAACTTTAAAAACCATTGCTAGTAGTGGCTCATTTAGTTTCTATACAGTTATTTGTAGGTGTTAGAGTGTAGTCTATGGAAAAAAAAATTAAAATCTGACTTCCTGGTAAGTTAATTTCAGTAGTTCAAGAGCAATAGAATTAGCTCAGGGTTTCTCAACTTTGGCACTATCCGCATTTTGAACTGATAATTCTTTCTTGTGGGAGACTCTCCTATAGGACAGATGTGCAGCATCCCTGGCCTCTACCCAACCCCTTCCCTGGCTGGTCATTTTAGTCAAAAATGCTTCTAGACATTGAAAAACATCCCCTAGCGGGGGTAGGGGGGGGAATTCCCACTAGCACAGGTTAAGAACCACTAGATTAGCACAATATCCAAGAAATATTTAAAACCATGAGTAATATAACAATAAAACTAAAACAAAACAAAATCCTGTTCCCAATAATAGAGATAAAATATTTTTAGTTTTCCACATGTAACTATGTAGGTGAACTGACTACAAAAGGGAAATTTTCTTTCTAGGAACAGAAAAGATGGGATGTCTGTCCTTCGTGCCGTCTCAGCCTTTAACTGTTTACTAGGTTCATTACTTTTATGTAGATTGCTAAAACTGAAAAAGATTTTCTGAAAACTGGGCTTTTTAACTGGAAATCTGGAGGATGTAACAAAAGCATTTTTGTTAACAGACATTTTCCCAAGGTCTGTGGCAAATGTAAAAGTTTATACCATTGAAGATAGTGAGGAAGGGCAAAATACATGGGGGCTAAAGGAAATTAATTTCTATGAAGAGATTTTCTACTATTAAATCTGTGTTTGTGAGCTATGTTGGTGAGTCATCTGGACTAAGCATTATATGGATACATAGCAGGTAGAAATAATAACAAATTGATTCAAATGGCTTTGGAAAAGAAATTGCAAATGAATTTTTTGTTTTACTAAAACATCATAAACTGTGATGTCTTCCAGATTGTGAAATACCTCCTCTGATTAATAAGTAGAAGCCCAATCTTGATATCATTAAGTTAAAAAGATTCTGCAAATAACATGCACTGATATGGTCCAACTGGCAAGGGAAAAAAGTAGAGCTAATATTGAAACTATTTAACAACTGGAATTGGCATAGGTACAAACAATCAGAAATGGTTGCTGATCATACATCCACCTGTACTGGTGTATATATATCTACTGAATATCAGTCCTAGAAAAAGACAAGGTGCAGAGTAGATGTTTCCATCTGTGTGAAAAGTGGGAGAAGGAAGGATGTGTGTGAATATGTGTGTGTTTATGTTTGCATATGCGTCGGTTAGCAGCATACATGGGAAACTGGTGACAGTGATTGCCTCTAGAGAGAACCAGGGAAGATCATCATGTAGTTTATTATTTAAGGAAGATCAGCTTGAGACTAAAAAGTAACACTGCTAGTCGTTATTCCAAAACAACAGGTATGAACTCATACTGTACTGGTAAATGAGGGCATCAGCCTAACTGGGGAACTAACTTAAGGAGTTGTAGAAGGCTTACTTTTCACTCTATCACACACAACAATATATTACCCCTACCCTTTTTTAAGTAAAAATAAAAGTACTAGAGAATTGAATAGATATTCAATCCACAATGAAATCAGAATGAGAGAATATCCATTTTAAAAATCATTTTTGCTTTTTCTATCATTATGATTAAAGAAAAAATCTACCTATTATTGTTACGATTAAGGATGAGTCTGGGTGTTGAACACTTTATCTACTAAACTTATTAACGGTGATCGTGATTAAACAATCTCTAAAGCTAAGAAGCCAATATTAGTGATTAGATAGTTGCAGAGTGCAGGCTACTGATTTGCCAGACATATTAGTGACTAAGGGACTCTAAGATGTCCTGCATAGGAATTTGTTGCTCTTTCTTTCCCTGTCTTTCAACATCCAGTGACAAGTCTCACAGTGTAGGTAAACCAAACTTAAATATTGTAACTCTATCATGTTATTCAGGAGTACATTAGTTCTAGCTATTTTAATTTAAAATTGGGACATAACATTAATGATTGCAACTTCAGAATTTGGTCACCTAGAGAAAATAATGTTTTGTGACTAGCGAATTAGAAAAACAGAGATAGCAGGTAATTATTACATATATATTACAGGCAGTTCTTATCTAAGAACTTCACATGCCTTTACTCATTTAATCCTTATTTTAAAAGAAAAACCCTGTGAGCTATAGATACTGTTATTATTCTCATTTTAAAGATGTAGAAAACTGAGCCTCAGAGAGGATAAGTACCATGCTAGATCACCTGGTTAGGAAAGTGGCAAAGTCAAGATTTGAACTCAAGTCATAACTCTAGAGCCTGTGCTATTAACTTTGACATTGCACTGCCTCCTGGGTCTGGGTTGGCAGCTGAAAGACTTACGTTCCAATCTAAATCTACCACATTGAGTTTGATAATGGGTCAGGGTATTTCATGGGTTTTCCCCCCATGAAATCCAAGACATAAAGTAGCCATGTAAGTAGGATACCACTTAAAACTCTTGCTTTCCATTTCCTCATTGATGCAGAAAGAGAAAGTACTAGAGAATGTCTAACATTTCACTTGATTTATAAAAATCAGAAATCCTCCAGTGTGCCAGGTACTCTTTAAAGTGTTTTACATATAGGAAATTGTTTACTTTTCCTAACAGTCCTATAGGTGCACATTATTATTCCCATTAGGGAGGTGAGAAAACTAAGCCCAAAGAATTTTGATGTCTTTTGTCCAAGGTTAAATAGCCAGTAAGATTTAAACCCAGGCCACCTGGTTCCTAAGTCTGTGCTCCTAGTCACTCAGCTATGCAGCCTCCTGTTATAAATCTGGAATATACATTATATGATATGGAATTATGTCTAGAATAAAAGACATCTTCCACAGAGACAGACTTCCTTCATTAGGGGGCAAATTTTTGTTCTTGGTACTGCCATAATTATGCCCTTTGTACTGACGTTTGGGGTCCTCTGCAACTCTGATCTCCCTGAGGGTTCAGGGAAGAACCCATTCTCTCCTACTCCCTCCCCCAGCGCCCAAATTCTCCCTTGTTCTGCTGTCTTCCTACCTCTTGCCTTTGGGAATTATTTGAGGATTTGAGGAAGTCAGGGGTGGTAGGAAAGTGGCAAAGGGAGGAAAGGTAGAAAACAAGCAGTTTCCAACAACTCAGATAAGGGAGATAAATTAAAGGTACAAAATTCAAGCTGGAAATTGCTGCTCTTGTTAGCTTTTCTGCTCCTGCTTAAAACCCTAGCCTTCCGCCCTGCAAACACACATGCCCTACAGTTTGGTATGGAGAGAAACTCTTGCTGAGGGCACCATTTCTTGTAAAATCACTATGCACAGTGTTCATCTGAGTGCCTGCCTTCATTCCCCAAGCATATATTAGAATCCTGAGGGAGCCAGGCCCTGGGCTAGGTGATGCCTGAATACAAAAAGAAATGAGGCAGTTTCTGGACTTTGGAGCCCCAGATACAACTGAGTTTGCCTGCCTGTGCTCACAGTTCCTAGAACTGTTAGGTAGCATATTCAAAGCCTTGAGTACACTACTTAACAGTTCTAATAATAATTTCCATATATTGAACTCATATTGTATACCAGACAGGCATTTTACAAATTCCGTGTTTAAAGCACATGACAATTCTGGCTAGGATTTAAACCCAGTTCTCATGCTTTTGCCATGTCATCCTCCTGCAGTTCCAGCCTCATTTTCCTTTCTTGTGAAATGGGGTTAAATAACGTCATTCTTTTAGAACTACTGTAAGAATAAGATGGGACGATATAGAACTAAGCACATGTATTTACCCCCCACTAAATGGTAGTTCTCATCACTCTAACAGGAAATAACATAGGGGCTTGTAGAAGCACCTGAAGCGTACATGAGTCAGGAGGTGGGAGTAGCCTTCCCAACCGGAGGGATCTGGTTTTGCACCTTGAAAGATAAAATGTGCCTGGGTATGGGGCAATGAAAGGTGGGGGATAAGTAGGAAAACATGTTATGGGTGAATTTTAAAGCATGAAAAGGGAAATTGTTATGGCCACATTGGTTAACTTCCGTGAATTTTTTAAAATCTCCAATTTTCAAATATTTCTAAAAGAACTAAAAATTTAAACTCTTTGCTTTCAAGACAAAGAGCAAACACACCATTAATTTTCCCAGGTAAAACGGGATTACATTCACAGAGAAAAGTGAATACCTATTATCTTTGCTATGTAATACCTTAATTCTAGACAAGCAGGGGAGACCCAGCAAAAGAACCTCTCAGAAAAAGGGATGACTGTGGAAAGAAAGGTCTGGAAATAAGACTGACAGCCCATCCCTATTACCTGTTCCTTATCTTCCCCCTTGCGCCTCCAGAGCATGACCTCTAAACAGAACAATTCTGAAAGTGAGTACACTCACCTGCTAGTATGGATACAGGTGAATCATTAGTGCTAAATAATTACAAATAAGTAGAAGAAGTCATTTCATTACTTACTTATAAAAATGAGCAAGGTTTTCCCACCACATCTCCCTGTTAGCAGAACTTAATGTGGATAGAAGCAAGAAAAAAAAAAAAAAGAAACTCTTGTGAACCACAGAGATGTATGTTAAACATGGCCATGCTGTATAAAGCACACAGCCTCAATTTACAGAAGAACTTACTTTCATTTTTTAAAGGTAGTTTCTACTTAAGAGTCTCAATTATAAAATATGGAAGAAATCCTTTTTTAGTCACTTCCATAGTTTTTCAAGTGAAACTTTAAAAATAAATAATACCAAGTTAGATATCTAGAGGAACAGTGAGAATAAAGAAAGGATTTGTTTCTTAAGCAAAAACAAGCAAGTCAGTCTGAGATAACCAAAAGAAAAAGTATATGCACAACCATAGCCTTCCCCTTTCAAGAAACTCTCGCAATTTATTTTGCCAGAGAGGAAGAGAAATGTTACAATATCTTGCTAACCAATCAGCAACACTGCAGGCCTCAAACCAGGAAGCTCTTTAAGGTATAGTATTTTAAACTGTGCAAGTAAGACTTTTGTCTCTCAGCTAGTTTTTGTTCCCTATGTTTGTAGGATGCCAAGGCAGATGTAAAGTCCCTCATGGCGAAATTTAACACAGGGGGCAACCCGACAGAGGATGTCTCAGTCAATAGCCGACCCTTCAGAGTCACAGGGCCAAACTCATCTTCAGGAATACAAGCAAGAAAGAACTTATTCAACAACCAAGGAAATGCCAGCCCTCCTGCAGGACCCAGCAGTGTACCTAAGTTTGGGTCCCCAAAGCCACCTGTGGCAGTCAAACCTTCTTCTGAGGAAAAGCCTGACAAGGAACCCAAGCCCCCGTTTCTAAAGCCCACTGGAGCAGGCCAAAGATTCGGAACATCAGCCAACTTGACCACCAGAGACCCCGAGGCAAAAGTGGGATTTCCGAAACCTGTAGGCCCCAAGCCCATCAACTTGCCCAAAGAAGATTCCAAACCTGCGTTTCCCTGGCCTCCTGGAAACAAGCCATCTCTTCACAGTGTAAACCAAGACCATAACTTAAAGCCACTAGGCCCGAAATCTGGGCCTACTCCTCCAACCCAGGAAAATGAACAGAAGCAAGCATTCCCCAAATTGGCTGGTGTTAAAGGGAAATTTATGTCAGCATCACAAGATCTTGAATCCAAGCCCCTCTTCCCCAAACCTGCCTTTGGCCAGAAGCCACCCCTAAGTACTGAGAACTCCCACGAAGACGAAAGCCCCGTGAAGAATGTGTCTCCATCAAAGGGGTCCCCAGCTCCCCTGGGAGTCAGGTCCAAAAGCGGCCCTTTAAAACCAGCAAGGGAAGACCCAGAAAATAAAGACCATGCAGGGGAGATTTCAAGTTCACCCTTTCCTGGAGTGGTTTTGAAACCTGTTGCGAGCAGGGGAGGCCCAGGCCTCTCCAAAAATGGTGAAGAAAAAAAGGAAGATAGGAAGATAGACGCTGCTAAGAACACCTTCCAGGGCAAAACGAATCAGGAAGACTCGGCCTCAGGGGCTCCTCCTTCCAGGTTCCCTAAGGCCCCTTCTAAGCTGAGAGTCGAGGGGCCATGGAGCCAAAGTCAGGAAAAGGAAAAGGGAGACAAGAATTCAGCCACCCCAAAGCAGAAGCCATTGCCTCCATTGTTTACCTTGGGTCCACCTCCACCAAAACCCAACAGACCACCACATGTTGACCTGACGAAATTCCTCAAAACCTCTTCTGGAAACAGTGAGTTCTTTTCTCCTTTGCTATTCAGTATGGTTTACTCCAAGGCAGAGAATGTTTTAGCTTCTGGGGAAAGTTTCGTAAGGAGGAATGAGTCTGTATCTGATACTCATATGTGGTGTATAATGAATTTTCTTTGTCTTGTTTTTTTCTTTCATGTGGGAGGCCTGGGAAAGTAGGAAGTCTTCATTCTGTGAGAAAATGCCTTGGTCAGCTGGGGTTTTGTTGGGGGGAGGGAGAGGCAATGCATCCACTTCATTGATACGTGGCTTTGCTTAATGATAACCATTGCATTTACTTCCTTTGTTGGGTTTCATTTCTGTTGAATGAGACTGAGGTATGTTACCCCATCAACGCAGAGGAGTTAGACAGAAAATGAGCTATCCTCTAGGTCAGTGGTTCCCAAAGGGAGCACTTTTGTCCCCGAGGGGACATTTGGCAATGTATGGAGGCATTTTTGGTTGCCACAACTGGAGGGTGCTACTGGCCTCTAGTGAGTAGAAGCTAGGGATGCTGTTGAAGATCCTACAATGCCCAGCACAGCCCCACAACAAAGAACTATTCAGGCCACAATGTCAATAGTGCAGATCTGACAAGCCCTCCTTTAAGTGACTGCAAATATCCACACAATTCATCATGTTTTCTGAGCGCAGTATTCAAATGAGAAAGGAACAGGACTCATGAAATTCACATTTTAGCTATTTTCTATTTCTCAGTATAAAGTTTTCTGAACTTTTCTGATTCATAAAGTAATATATAGTTAGGAAAATGAGCCAGACAAAGGAGTACTTTCCTTTCCTTCCAGGTAAATAGTTTAAATTTCTACCAGAGATGTCACTGCAATTCTCTGGGATGTGGTACTGAGTGACTGCATGACAGAAGCTCACACATGCCTGAGATGATTAATATTTTAGGTAAATGATGTGCAATTGTTGTTTATTGTGACGGGGGAAAAAGGTGCCTACAAGTGACCACGCTACTCTTAGTCACATCTTTCTCCTTACAAAAGTATGGTCTAGTTAAAGCAGTTCTAAGCCTAAAGGTCATTTTTAGTTTTTGCACTATAGAAACATCTTGCGATATGTTATCTTCCTGAGATCAGTATTCTCCTTGTTCGTAAACAGTTTAGTGATCAAGTCCTCTGCTAATTCAAACATACAGAAAGCAAGTTTGGAGTGATCCCATGACCATCTGTCTTCCAGAAAGGTTCATCCTTGTTTCACATTGCATCTTCTCCTCATCTGGCATTTTGTTTCAATACCGGTTCATAATTCAGAACTGTTATTTTTGTGAGACTTTCTAAAAGGTCCCTTATTTCTCTTACTTCTTCACCTCAGATAAAAAATTAAGTATTATAACCTCCGTTTTATGGCTGTGACTTCATGCCAGGGAAGGAGCTCTGATGTTAGGCAGAAATCCCTGGGAACTTTCTTCCATCTTTGTTTCACTCCAGCTCCAGTGCGGGTGGTGGCAGAGCACGGTGGTAACACACGTTGCCTGGTGTCATGCTTTTCAATGAGTTTCCACAAATGCTAACCAAGTCCTCTTTCTGACTCTGAAGGCCTGACAAGGTCTGATTTTTAGTGAAGTAAAGCTACAAAGGACCCAGGCAGAACTGCAGAGCAGACGGAGTTTATCCTTGTTCTCCTTCTCCTCTCCTTTGCAACCCTCCCCGGCTCCTGAATGCCTACCTGCTGTCAGTAACCCATGCCACAGTTCACATTTTAAATCTTGTCATCAGTGTAATCCCCTTAACATCTGATGCCTCAGGATGTATTATGCTCCAAAATGTATCCTGTTCTTTCTTCATTCACCTCTTCCACAAATCACAACTCAATCCCTCTTAATCTAGATTGACCTCACTTGACATCTGGATTAAGCAATCTGATTCATAACTTTAAACTCTGACTAATATCCCTTTAAAGCATCCACATTCTTAAAAAGCATTTGGATTCTTTTATATTTTAAGTAGAAATTACATTCTGACTGAAAAAGCAGTAACTGTAAAATGGTGTACACTGAAGCTACCTTTAACCCTTGTCTGCCACTTTCTGGGTCTTTCCAGCCCCTACTCCGTAGAAACCACCCTTCTTAATTTCTTATATGTCCATCTGAAGTTTCTTTATGTTCACACAAGCAAATACAAACATAAATACTACCCCCCACTGGCTTTTTACTCAAGAAATAGAATATTATGTGCAATGCTCTGATCCTTGTTTTTTTTAAATAAATAAATCCTGTATATCTTCCCACACTTTAATAAAGAGTAATTGATTGTTCTTTAGAGCTGTATAATACTTCAGTAAATGGGTGACAAGCTTAATCGATTTAGCAATTTGTATTGTTTCCAAAAAACAACACTGCAGAAAATAAACTGGTGTTTGTGTCATAAAGTAAGCATTTATTTTCTGAATTTTCTGAACACAAAATTTTTTAAGTCAGATCTGCCTACTCTTGATCCTGCCACTGCTATTTTTCTTAAACAATGCTAGAAATACTAAGTAATTGACCATTTCATTTAGGAAGGTTAAAATATATCAGAATTAGAAAGTATATATTCATTTTATATAACTGGGTAAGCAAGATAAAGAAAAGAATTAAATTTCTGTTGTAGCAAAATTTTTTAAAATTCTGAATTCTATTTTTTATAATTATGGAGTATGTAAGTAGAAAATAAATAATTATTAAATTATTAAATAATATACATATACATAAATAGGTGGTATATTGTACACACAGTCTTTAGATGGGAAAATTCTTTATTAAGTGTAATTATCACCCCCATTTCACAAGTGAGTGTTGAGATGTGACATATCCAAATCACACATCTGAGGCTAAAATCCAAGTCTCCAGATTGCAAGTTTAATAGTTTCTCCACATACCATTGTGCCCCTGTATGTATGTTTGCATGTTTGTGTTTAAAGCATAAGTGTATTATTTATTTATATTGAATATATATGCAGATACCCCTTGACTTATCATGGGGTTACATCCTTATAAACATTCATAAGTTAGAAATATTATAAACTGAAAACACATTTAATATACCTAACTACCAAATGTCATAGCTTAGCCTAGCCCACCTTAAACGTGCTCTGGACACTTACATTAGCCTACAGTTGGATAAAATCATCTCACACAAACCCTATTTTATAATAAAGTGTTGACTATCTCATGTAATTTATTGAATACTGTACCATGGTTTCTACTGAATGCATATTGCTTTTGTACCATCATAAAGTCAAGTAATCGTTAATTTGAACTGTCATAAGTAGGGCACCATCTGTGTATGCATACATATTATCACAAATATATACATAGGATTTTACCTTTTTTCAAAGGACTTTCAAAATGTTTATGTCTTTTAATACTTATAATGTCCCGTGAAATAGATAGAGCAGCTTTAATGAACCCATTTTAAACTGATGTGCAGAGTTTCCAGGTTATCCATTACTATTGTTATTAATGGTACAGAGCCTAACATGAGAGTGTTTGCCATATAATGCAGACTTCAAAGTCAGTAGACCTGGGGTTTAAGCACGACTAATGTATTTACTAGCTGCATGACCTTAGCTTTACCTCTTTCGGTGTATGTCTTTCTTCATTTGAAAAAATGAGTATAATACCACCTACTTCGCCAGCACATTATAATCACTACACGAGATTCGTTGTAAGTGCTTAATACAGCATTGGACATATAATAATATCAAAATAAGTGAGCACTATCTATAATTGTATTACTTTTATTAGCATGAAAATGTTATTACCAGACCCGTGATGCTTTGATCATTTTATATTATAAATCATTTTTATGTGATATTATATTATTCCAGGAATCATTAAACTGCATTTTACTTACTTGTTTGTAATATGTAAATGTATTTGTGATTTATGATGCCAGAGTCAAACCATGATGGTTAGAAGAGAGGTTTCCCACCAGATGTCCAAGCAAGTTCTGCCCTCAGATGCCTCCTTCCCCACAGCAAAGGCTGGTAGAGAGCAGTAGGCGGCACCCAGGTGGCACTAGGTCACAAGTGCCCCCAGATTTTGCCATCTCCTACTGACTGAAGCCAAGGGAAGGCATCTGACTCAGCCAAGCAGAGGTGGAGAGGCTGCAAAGCCAGCATAGATGACTGTCATCCCTAGACACTGGTATTATCAGAGGCAGTTTTCGAAGGTCATTGTTTCCAGAGTGCATTTGCTTTCCCCATTACCTGTCAACCTGGAAGAAATAAATAAATGTGGCCAATGGACTTGGTATGGATTATGATTGGCCACAGCTGCTTAGATTGGCAAATTCCAGGGAAAATACTTCTGAGTGTGCTGCTACAGACCCTAAAAGTTTTTGAGATGGGAGTTTTTATGCCAGCTCCAACAAAAAATGCCCAAAACACACCTGACTAGGCATGAATTTTCATATAACAGGGCTTCCAGATAAATTATTTGCTGCATGGTATAATTAGAAAATTTATTTATTTGCTTGTAAGAAAATGGGAAAGAAGAGAGAGAGTCTATGCTTTAGAAAACATGAGATTCTATTACTAAATATTTATTCACTAAGATTTAATAGATACTGATGGGAGCAAAATGAAAAGCCTTGCTAAGTGAATGTGGAGACTCCAAAAAGACTATTTTTTGTTGTTAGAAGTAACTATACTAGCGTTCAAATTAACAAAGATTCATCTAATAACTCTATATGCCTTTTAAACTAATACTATTTTCATAGCCTTCTACTTCATTTCTTCCTTTCCAGGTTCCCATCCAATTCCTTAAACCTCTTCCCCAGATATACCCTCCATCTCATATCATCTTTGCCCAATATATTAACTGTTAAAAATATTCATCATTTATTGAGGACTTGCCATATACCAGATACACATTACGCTGTTTATTCCTCTCAAGCCATGAATAGGAATTCTATGAGGAAACCAAAGCTCAGAGAGGTTGGGTAACTTGCCCAAAGGCATAACATGACTAAACAAGGTGTGGGTCAATCTCATGTCTCTCTGATTCCACACACTGTGTTCCCACCCACATTCCACCTCGTCGTGCTGGGTTGCCTCTCTTCAAACATAGAATATCACAAGACAATGAATCAAGCATAAATGAAACCCCCCAAATCCTCATTCCTCTCCCTTTCTGTGGCCTTTGGTTGAAACATACCTTTTGTTTGTTGTCTGTTTTGTAAATACCACTCTAAGCTCCATGAAGACAGAATCCAGTCTGCTTGCCATTCTCTCATTTGGAGTACGGAAGTAATATACATTTTTGTTAGCTTCTCAAGTTTATTCTTTCACAGAATTCTATTTAAGCAGGCCGGGCATGGTGGCTCATGCCTATAATCCCAGCACTTTGGGAGGCTGAGGCGGGTGGATCACCTGAGGTCAGGAGTTCAAAACCAGCCTGGCCAACATGGCGAAATCCCATCTCTACCAAAAATACAAAAATTAGCCAGGTGTGGTGGTGCTCACCTCCCAGCTACTCAGGAGGCTGGGACAGGAGAATCACTTGAACCTGGGAGGCAGAGGTTGCAGTGAGCCAAGATTGCACCACTGCCCTCAGCCTGGGTGACAAAGCAAGACCCTGTTTCAAAAAAAAATTCTATTTAACTAGAATTTATGTGCTCCCAGATTTTGTTCAGTATTAGATTTTAATACTTTATAGTGTAGCAATTGTTTTAACACAATAGATAACCCCTGCCAATAGACTTGTACTCAACTGAATGGAGCCTGGACACAAAACAACTGTTATAACAGAGGGTCTATCTTGCAGATCGATTTAGCTGCCTTCCTTGTTAAACTGTAAGCTTGACTCTAACATGTTGCTTTTCTGATCATGAAACTAAAATTTTTTTTCCTAAGAACAATTTAGGGTTACAAAAGACTAACCATTTTTTAAAAAATCAAAAATCTCAAAATATTCTCTGAACTAACCTTTCCTTTGCTTCGTTTTGGGTCCTGAGCCAGTTCTGACAGAAAGGGCTTCTTCCCATGTATCAACACAATACTTCACCAAAGTTTGGGTTCATAAGAACCTCTGGCCTGACTATTGGTTTGCATGTAGGATTTGGTAAAAACCTGCTGGGAAATATTCACTTCAACCCTTTTTTCTAGTCTTGTTCTTAATACTGGTGAGAACCAAGACTGATTTTTTCCATGTGTGAGCTATAGGAATGATCAGTTAAGCACCTTGACAGCAACAGGTGTAAAGCCAGGACTCCAGAGGGCATTAACAAAAGACTGATGGTTCCCTCCTCATCTGTGTATGTATCATTTAACTAATCCAGCCTACAACAACTTGAAACCAAAAGGTGCTTGGGCTATTTTCACCAGCAAGTAACTTGTTTCCAGGAGTTGGTAAGTTTTTCCTTCACAGGCCCCAAAGCCATCACCCTTCTTTTTCCCCTCATTCTCCTTTTATATGTACTCTGTTAACATGACCTTATTAGATATTTACATATTGAAAACTGTTTTATATCAGCATGTGGCAGTATTTTACAAATTGTTGCTCTTAGCCACCACAGGAAAAAGGGATTCTATGTTCACATTTTAGAAATGCAGTGGTAAGTGCTTTTCTTTAAAGATTTCTCCAAGTGTTAATATGCCACTGTGCACTGGGAATGTAAGAACACAATACAAAAAGAAGAGATCCCAGGATACTTTGACTGAAACAGCTCATAGACTGGACTATTACAGTACTCTGAATCACTGGAGGCAAAGCTCTCTCCTACATAGACTGGAATTGGGAGTTACTCAACAGGGTGGTTCAGCTTTGGGGGGCCCTCAGCACACCCTGCACTCTCATTGTCCCAGGGCCTGGTGCACACTTTGTGGCTGGTGTCGTTCTTCTTTTTACTCCAGCCCGAGCCCAATTGATTTCACCCACCCTCCTTAATCCCTGAAAAAGAGGTTGTTCAGAAGACCTCCAGGGCTTCTTCCTTCTAGTGCACATTGAAATGTCTGAGGAACCCACTTACTGTTAATCAGGCAACTTACCTAGGTTTCAGCATAATAGAAATGCCTCAGAAAGACTCTCCTCCCTTAACCACACCATCCCTGGTCAAATTTTATGAAGTACCCCTATTAATCTTCCCTCTTGGAAACTTCTCTCTTCTGCCCTTCTAACATAAGCCAGCAAACAAACTGTTCCTGGTTGTTTCCTATCCCAGCTGCATTCCTTGGTCTTTTTTAATATAAGATTTCCTTCCTTCCTTCCTTCCTTCCTTCCTTCCTTCCTTCCTTCCTTCCTTCCTTCCTCCCTCCCTCCCTCCCTCCCTCCCTCTCTCTCTCTCTCTTTCTTTCTTTCTTTCTTTTCTTTTTCTTTCTTTCTTTCTCTTTCTTTCTCTCTTTCTTTCTTTTCTTTCTTTCTCTCTTTCTTTCTTTTCTTTCTTTCTTTCTTTTTCTTTCTGTCTTTCTTCTTTCTTTCTCTCTTCTTTCTTTCTTTTTTTTTTTTTTTTTTGAGACAGGGTCTTGCTTTGTCACTCAGGCTGAATTGCAGTGGCACAATCATAGCTCACTGCAGCCTTGAACTCCTGGGCACCAATCCCTCCACTTCAGCTGGGACTACAGGCACATATTGTCACGCCCAGCTTTAATATTTTTTAAAATTTTTTGTAGAGACAGAGTCTTGCTTTGTTGTCCAAGCTGGTCTAGAACTCCTGGCCTCAAACAATCCTCCTGCCTCGGCTTCCCAAAATGCTGAGATTACAGGCATGAGCCACTGCACCCAGCTAATGTTTCATTTTTATAAGCAATCTACATGGTCTTTATTTCAAGATTCTGGCATTTAAATTTACTGTGGAGAAGTATGCTGACAACCTAAATTTCCCTCTCTGAAAATGATTTGCTTTTCTGCCTGGATTTCCGAAGAAATCTTTGTCCTTAAGGTTAAGAATCTTAGCCAGTATACGTCTGTGTCAATCATTTTATCAGTATTCTCTCAGGCTCTCAGGAATTTGCTGTGCTATATGAACAGGGGTCACACTAGTTCTTTTGATCTGGCTGAAGGATGACAAGTGCATCTGCAAGTTCTAATCCAGTGTGATAAATTTGCCTTCCCCTCAGAACTGCGATTTGAGTTCTGAGTGTGGCTTTGAATCCATTCTTCTGTGGCATACATATTAGCTGTGCTGGTCTCTAGGGTAGTCCTTACTGGGGACCCAGATTCCATTCCGTTTCCTGAGATCTCATTCAGTGCCCTGTACCGGGGCAGGGCCAGCCCTGGCAACTCATCCCCCTCCTGCCTCTCCTGTGATCCTGTTGTGGTATTTAGGACTTTTGTGCTGAAGGATTTCCCTTGACCTTCCCAGGCTGCTCACTCACCTTAGAGTTCGCTTCTCCAACCTGTAGTGTATTAGAGAGAATGCACAGGCTTTTCTAGAACCACTGTCTTCCCTCAGTATTGCTTCTGGACATAGAGAACAGGTGGAAGGTTAGCTTGCCTCCGGTGGCATCAGAACCTTCTGTTTCTTCCCTTAGCCACCACTTTTTGAAGTTTATGCATGATATTGTCTTCCCTTTCTTGTGAGGTGACTGCTAGTGAGTTTTAGATAATGTTTGCCTTGACTTATTTTGTTTTTTACTATTTTTACTTGGGAATTGGAGGAGGGACACTCTGAAATTTCCCATCCTCATTTTTAAATACCACTAAATACTTAAATTATAGTCTAAGGATCAACATTTCCAAAAAGACCATCGATTTACCCCTTCACAAGGCAGACAGCAAGATGGCAGAACTATTAATAACATGCACTGAGTGCCCACCCCAAGCCTTGTTCCATGCTCTCTGGACCATGATCACTGATCAAGGACACTCAGGTGTCCTCTAACCCCTCCCCACGTCTCCCACTCTGAGGAGTCTTGTGGACATGATCCCAGTGGGGTATGAGGAAGATCCAGGGCTGGATGCCTGGACTGTGATAGAGCCTGCCCTCTCCTAACCTGCAGATGCCTTGAGGGCCATCATTGTGTAAGCCTTTAATCAGCCAATCCACTTAGAGGAGGAGGTGAACAGAACACTGGATGGGAGAGTGAGCCAGGACAAGAAGGCCCCTGGAGCTGGCCTGCGAGAAAGGCAGATTCCTCATCTTCAGAGACTTTGCCATTGAAAAGTTCCCTTGGCATATATAGGGTCCTGGTTCCCTGCTGCACACTCAATTTGACCTTCAAGATTCTTTCTGCTCAGGCACCAGCTATTTCTTTAATATTAATTTTAGCTCAACAATAGTCCACACTTATCATTTAGTTTACAGGGAAGAGTTTCCTTAATATAGTTATACTCACCCTGCTTTAAGAGAGACTATCGCTTTTCTTAGTTGTGTGAGCAGAAGTTTCCAAATAGCATAACTTAGGGCAATATGCCATGATTTGCCCTTGTTATAAGAACTCCTCCTGCGATCAAGAGGCTAAAACTGATATATGTTTAAGCATCTCAAAAAATAAGAAAATATTGTCCATTCAACTGGCATTATATCAACTTTAGTAGCATACAAGAAGATATGACCACTTGTAATATAAACAAATGTTTTCACAGTTGCTGAAATAAATAAAATGTAAAATACATTACCCTCAAATAAAGTATGAGATGCATTATGAGATGATTTACCTAATTTGATCAAAAGTATACAACCCCTAAAATATTAAAAGCATTAAAATGAAACTATAATTTACTTCAGAAAAGGAGAATGAAAAGAAATTTTAATAAAATACAAATACATATGAGTATAATAATTAAAAATAAAGGCTCTTTCTGATTTACTTTCAATTGTGCATACACGCATCAGATGTTTAAAACTAGCTAAGAATATCGGACAAATGTATGTGCTATGATTCAGTCTGCAGGAGATGCCTTGTTTCACACAATCTGCTAAAACAATTTCCAAGCCAAGTCAAATAAAATCCTTTTATAAATGATTAGATGATGAATACGCTTTTGCCATTAAAGGCTTCTACTTTGCCTTGATTAAAACGATTTCTGATATGATGGGTTTCTGTGCTAAAAGAATGTCTTTGTTCATGCTTTTTGTTTTCAAAACAAAATGAAATTGACTTATCTAACAAAAGAATAATTCCAGCTATTGGAAGAACAAAATTATGCCTCATGAGCAAAAATCCAGCTACCTATTTTTTTTTTTTTTTTTTTTGGTTGTCGAAAACAAAAATATAAGTTTAATTTATTTTCTTCAATCACATTGTGCTATTGTTTGCAGTACACATTCGATGCATTCTTTTTTTTTTTTTTATGTGCAAAGAACATTCTTTTTTTTTTTTTTTTTGGTTTTTTTTTTTTTTTAATTTTTTTTATTATTATTATACTTTAAGTTGTAGGGTACATGTGCATAACGTGCAGGTTTGTTACATATGTATACTTGTGCCATGTTGGTCTGCTGCACCCATCAACTCGTCATTTACATCAGGTATAACTCCCAATGCAATCCCTCCCCCCTCCCCCCTCCTCCCTCCCCATGATAGGCCCCGGTGTGTGATGTTCCCCAGTGGCGCAATCGGTTAGCGCGCGGTACTTATAAGACAGCTACCTATTTTTACAAAAATTTTGGAAATGTTCTATCCTTTCAGACAAGGCACAATAATGACAGTTAATGGCGTGGCTTTAAAGTCCAGGGAATCATCTAGAGCAATAGATTATTTGTTTTTCCAGCATCTGAGGAATAAGGGAGAGAAAAAGAGTTAAAACGCTGGAGACATTTAACTGCTATATTAACTATTAGTAAAGAGATAAGAAATATGTCTCTCTTTGTTTAAATTGCCACCAAGGGGGAAGGATTATACTTCATCCTGTCTGGCATATCAGAGGTAGAAAAAAACATCTAGAACGCTCAATACAAATAGATATTATCAGGAAAAAGTAACCGAAGATGAGACATCTGGTTATAGAAAAAAATCAAAGCCAAAAACCATATGAGGTTTCCTTCTCCCCAAAGTAAGAACCTACATTGTAGAATCAGCTGTTTGTACTTATTATAACAGTCCACATCTCTCTGCAGCTGCATGACTGCACACCACAACGGTTTTTTCAGCCCTGGTCCTGGCAACAGAGCCTGTGTGTTTCCAGGGGTGGTAGTAAGTCTATTGAAGTTAAGAGAGACATGCTTCTGTTCTCTTTTCTTGTTTTTTCTTATAATTATCAGAAGAATAAAACAGTTCCCCTGGTTTTTAAAAGCAACCTGTGTGGCGATATGATTAGTTACAACTAGGCAATTAAAAGTCTGTCCCCCAAAAATGGCAAAGCAGATAAATATCTCAGACAGACATCCACACCATGTTTGAGTATTTGTTTGTCTTATTCTGGAATAGAAGGTAATCGACAATTATTAGGTGGAGAAAGAAACCTGGATTTGTGGAAAAAGAATCCCCGTAGTGTTTGTTTTACAATCCTACAGTACTTCCTATTTCTTTTCCAAATTATCACCTTTAAAAAGTTGAGGTTGCCTCATGCGCTCTCAGTCATTGAGGATCTAGACTGCAGCTTCTCTAGGGCTTCTGCATCTCCCAGCTCTCCAGCCTTTCACTTTTGGTTCATCTAGAAACCAGATGTGAGATGTATGTGTGTGACAAATCCAACATCACACACACACACACACACACAAGCATGGTTTGCTCCTCAGTCATTTTTCAAAAAGCAGTTTTATGCAGAAGAAGAATGAGGTAAGCCTTTAAAATGCATTTCGGTAATCGCTGTTTCTTTAAGTTAAAGAGAATTTTCTAGACCTGATACGAGCCATTTAACAAGCAGGAAGTTTCATTTCTTTGTAGGAAGGAGTTGCCTTTGATTTCTCTGAGTCCTGGAGTCCTTAGTCCTCATGGGGAGAAATTAGTTGTTCTCGGGCTGAGTAGCATGCAACCGGATACGGTGTCCAGTTCTCCCACTAGGTCTGTACCTACCAGCTGGGGGCTAACCCTAAGATTGTCCAGAGCTCCTCAGGATTGGGTGGAGCAGCCTGTGCTACAAAACCTAGCAAGGAACATTCCATCACCCTGCCCCCAACCAACTTTCTCCCTCTCATTTTCCCACTTTCTTCTTCTTTCTCATCTTCTAAACAGTGTTCTTTCTCAAAAGTCTTAATTCTTTTCTATTCCTTTGACCATCACTGCAAATCTCCCTTCTTTTTGGTCAGTAAAACCCACAGAAAATACTGGGCTTTATGGAGCAATCTCTTTAAAGAGATTGCTGAATTCTGAACTACTAAGAAAGCACAGAGAATTACAAGCGTCAACATTATTTTAAAGTAGAAAAGCCAATGTAGGAATATAAAAGCTGTGTTACTGTGCTCCTTAAAATCAGGACAAAGTTAGTGCCAAACATCATCTTGTGTGTTATTCAAAACGTCTGATGCTCTGTGCAGATCTATGAAGGAGCAACTGGCTCGATTTCTCAAGGTCACTTCTAGCTTCCGGCTCCTGCTTCTTCTAACTTGGATGGGTTTGTGGATCGCCCTCCCTGACCCTGTGGTGTACTGCAATAACCCAAACAGAGACTCAGCAGTTTCCCTTGGTTTTCACTGCAGACCACTTATCAAAGGCATGTGTGTGCAGGACAGGCTTCACTGAAGGTTTGAGGAGCCAGAGGGGTTTACGTTGCAACTTGAGCTGGAAATTTAAAATATTGGCAGTCTCTGTCCTTCAAAAACAGCAGATATTTTGCAACTCAGGCTCCTAACTTCTCCCTGTAGCTCACCCTTTTTTTTTTCTTTTCCTCATTTCTTTGACCTATCCTTCCCAAATGCAAAAAAACAAAAACCAGAACCACTCTTTCCACTTTATTACTCAGAATAGTTCAGCTATCTCCAAGCTGAACCCTTTGACACAGCTGTGGTCTTCCTTTGAATATTAGCAGAAGTTTCTTACTCAAAGTCCTCCTCCCAGAAGAAGTCAATGGGAAGGGATGGCCGGGGAAGGAAGTGGGTTTATTTTCTGTTGCTATTGATAGTCATTGTATTACTAGAAATGAACTGCTGATAAACAGAATATATTCAGGAGAATCTGGTCAGTTCCAACGCAAGTACAGAAATCGAGTTGTCCCAAATTGATGTGAGAGTCAGGCTGTTTCATCTGTTTATTTTCAATGTCTAATAAACAAAGATCCTTAAAAAAAAAAAAAAAAAAAGGAATTCCAGAAAAGGCATTCTTCTGTCAGACCGGGGGTTTGAAAGCGTTCAGGTTCTTTCCTGAGTTACAATATTACAAGGATACCCCAGACAACCAGCATCTCTTACTTGTCTTCCTGATCATTGTGAGCTCTAAATGAGTTTCTGAGGAGAAAGATGATGAGGACAGATAGTGGTTCTAATAAACAGTGAATGTGTCATATATTTGGAAGAAGCAAAAAAAAAAAAAAAATCAAAATTGTGCATTCATCTTTCAAAGGTTCTCAAACTTCTAGCTGCATAAGAATGTCCCCAAAGTTTTTAGCTCACGAGGTCTGGGATGGAACTCAGGAATTGGAATAGTTATCCAGTTTCACCAGATGATTCTAATGTAGGTTGTTCCTGGATGACATTAAAAAGTACTGTACTCAGACGGACGCAGTGGCTCACGCCTGTAATTCCAGCACTTTGGGAGGCTGAGACGGGTGGATTACCTGAGGTCAGGAGTTTGAGACCAGCCTGGCCAACATGGTGAAACCCCATCTATATCTATACTAAAAATACAAAAAATTAGCCAGGCGTGGTGGCAGGCGCCTGTAATCCCAACTACTTGGGAGAATCACTTGAATCCCAGAGGTGGAGGTGGCAGTAAGCCAAGAACACACCATTGCACTCCAGTATAGGCAACAAGAGCGAAACTCTGTCTCAAAAAAAAAGATGTACTGTAGTCTAGAGAAGGATTAGAGTGGGGGCAGTGGGGCTGCGGGGCTGGCGGGTGGTACAGTGGTATTGGGTATGCAGGGGTTGAGGGGGAGAGGAAGGGTTTCTAAGCCATAGATATTTTTCTTAAAACAAAAGAAATGCTGTAACACTGAGCCAGGATACTCGCAGTTAGTGATTACATCAAAACAAGCAAATGAATGAATAATCCATTTAAGCAAACAGGTAGGTCTGTGGTTGTTCTCGAACATTTGCTTAGTGAGGGAAAGAACAAAGGTGTTATTCAAGTATCTAACATATTCCATGGCATAGCTCTGACAGCTTGGAGTAGTTGAACAAGTTCTCCGCTATGGCAGATATAACCCTTTAGTTACTGGATCACAAAGAGGTCCAAGGGTTCCTGAGGGATGTCGGGGCCTTTGGAGGGCTGCAGCAACTTCACCGTTTCCATAATTGGTAGATAGTGCACACCAACTGACCATCAGTCTGGAAGAGTAGTGTTGTGTTCTACCCACATGACACCTGTAATCAACGACTCTTGCCACCCTCTCCCTCTCTTTCCTTTCTTTCTTTTTCCTGTTCTCTATTCCCTTTCATTTTCATTTCATTGTTCCCCCTTCTGCCCTGCATTGGCTTGAGGTTTGTTCCATACAGTGCTTTCAGGTGGCACATACAATTACTATTCCTTAAATATAAAAAAAACTTAGCACTACTGGTGGTATGCAAGGCAAAGAAAAAAAATAAGAGCTGCATTTATCTTGATAAAGGCCATAATGACAATGGAGCCCACAGTCTTGCCCAAGATGACCACACTTGTTCCTTTAGGAGGTCTCCATGCTTGGTGATACCCCTTCCCACCTGCCCAAACTGACCAGGAAGGCTCAGAGATGAGAGGAGCTAAAAGCACTACATCTTTTTATGCTCCCAAACTGATCATTGCCCAAATGCAACTGTACTGGCCTAGTTACCCCACTATCTAGATGTCTCATCGTTTAGTAACAATGTTCATCTTGTTCTTCAGTGATGTTTTGGTATGTTAAGTATCTAACCTTCAAAATAGGCCTGTGCTCACATAGTACTTAAAAGAAATTAGACCAATGCAAAAGCAAGGTAGGCAGTTGTCCTAAAATCAAGGTGCCTTTCTTTTACAATGCTTTATAGTTGGATCTTCAAAGATCAGCAAGTTGAAGACAAACACTCTCAAGTTTTCATGCTGTAGACAGACTCCTGTGTTTGTGAGCCTAACGATAAAAGAAGAGGATGAATGTGGCACTGATACAAACATTTTTTTCAAGCTTGTCACTGTATTTTTGTAAGCTGAAAGCTTTTTTTAAGCTTGCTTTGAAGTTGATAGGAGAACCTGCAAAAAGCACAATGAGCACTTAACGATCTATGAGAAGTGAGGTGTATTATAAAGACAGGACCACTTTTTTGTTTTGAAGAATGTAGGAGTTTTCACAATCTTTTTTTTTTTTTTATCAGGAGTTAAGAGCAGTTGCTTTCTTATTAGAAAGACTTGGGTTCCGGGATCAGCTGTACCAATTACTGTAGGACCCCAAGGAGGGTTCTCGGCTTCTGTTACCCTCAGTTTTCTCATCTGCTAATGGGGATAATAAGTCTGTCATAGAATTATTGTTAGGATTAAAAGTAACAACACGTAGCACAGTTCCTAGTACATCATAAAGACAATCATTGGCAGCAATTTAATTAACATTTTTAAAGGAGAAAAGGAGAAAAAACTCAAATAAAGACCCAATGGAAATAGATGAATAGTAGATGGTAGCTATTAGCCGCTGCCTCAGAGATCAATACTATTAAAAAAAAAAAAAATAGGCATCCAATTGTTGCAAGTGTTAAATCACATTTTGTTTTGCTTAAACATAACATAAAAGATTTTCATTATCACATCAACTTGATCCTCTTGTAGATGCGGTCTCTTCCTGTGCCTCTCTTGCTGTATTACTCTGTTTCCTTAGGTATAAATTCTACTCTTTGGTGACTTCAGAGTGCTGTTTTCTCGGTGTTGCTTTTTTTTTTGTTTTTTTTTTTTGTTTTTTTTTTTTTTGAGATGGAGTCTCACTCTGTCACCAGGCTGGAGTGCAGTGGTACCATATCAGCTCACTGCAACCTCTGCCTCCAGGGTTCAAGCGATTCTCCTGCCTCAGCCCCCGTGAGTAGCTGGGATTACAGGCACGTGCCACCACGCCCAGCTAATTTTTGTATTTTTAGTAGAAATGGGGTTTCACCATGTTGGCCAGGATGGTCTTGATCTCTTGACCTCGTGATCCGCCCACCTTCTCCTCCCAAAGTGTTGGTGTTGCCTTTTTAATGTTTGAAGATTCCTGGTTTTGTGTGTATGTTTTAGTGGAGATTGAATTCAATTGTCTGCGATTTCTGTTTGTGCAGCCCACTTGAGGGAAGAGAGGGGTGGCGTTAGTGTACCTGGACATGAGGCACTTTGACAGCCCATCTTTACTCCAGGTGCTCCTCTTTCCTCCTGGACAAGGCTGCCAGCGGGGCTCTGCTCAGCTTCGCTCACTCGTAGTTCTCAGTATTTCTGTTGTGTAGAAGTCAAAAGTGCCTGGCTGCCCCTGCTTCATACCCACAAGTGGTCACCCATGAGGCCCTACCTGCTCCTAGTGTTCTCCATCTCTGAGTGTGGAACTCTCACGGAGTGGCTCCAACTTTTATAGCTCCCTCTCATGCTCTCTTTGGGCTTTTATTACCTCATTGATCTGATCTCTCTTCAAATCTTTTAGGGATTCCTCATGGTTTCTGACCCATTGTGGGTTTACTTTTTTGTTTTCCAGTGTGATTGTGGTATATGTACATATACATTTTTAGTTAATTATCTTTTCTATCCTTTCTAGAGATTTAGGGTGAGCAGAGCTTGCTGCCACATGAAGCTCAGACTACCATCTTGACTGGGAACTTTTAATCACATATCTAAGAGGGAAAACATTAGTAAGGCATTTAACTGCTACAAAGCATCAATATCAGAAAAATAATGGGTTATCTTAAAAGAACCACCTAAGGTTTAGGTATATACAATGCAAAGAAGCGTGAAAAATTCAATCATCCTCAGGTATTGACAGTGTATTTATGATAACAATGAAGAGTGTGCACATGGTAACAATAAGACAACCATCTTAAAGAAGTTAATTATTTATCTGGGCTTCTTATTTCTTGAAATAGGTCAAGAACAAAGCAGTGTTTACTTGGTCTAATGAGTACTCTTCCCTATCCATAGGACTTATAAAATCTGAGGAGAATTTGAACTTAGAGTCCAAAATTAAATTATAAATGCTAATGACATATAAGCTAAAATTAAAGTTAATTAAAGCTGGGTCAAAATTGTTTTCACTTATAGTACTTTGTATCTAGGGAAAAGAATGAATATATATTGATGTTGAAAGATGTCCATGGCATATAATTAATGAATTAATATTTTATTATAAAATACATATAATTGCTGTAAAATTTTATAATTAAGTTAGAACAGGTTCTGTATCATCTCTTGCTTTTGAGAGCATACTAGTTTTAAAACCTGTATCCAACAAGTGATCTCTATTACATTAAAATGAACTTGGGGGCAAAGGATGGATCATCAAGAAATTTATACATTTATTGAAGAGATTTTTTTAAGTCACACTAACAAACTGATGGAAGTTACTTCAGCATCTTGATCCAACAAGGAATATTGAAGTCCAGTTTTCAAAAGCAGTAGCATATTCAATAGCATATTCTGCAAATATGAAATTAATTGTTCCTTCAAATGAACTAGCCATTCAATGTGAGAATTCTTGGCAAATTTTCTTGAAAAGGCAAGAAAACTAACCTTTCTGTAGTCTGTGAGTGTTACCCAATGGTTTAGGATTTTCATATTCAAACTCACCAAAATATCCTGTTTAACTTTTGTTTTCAAAATTGCACATTGCAGTAATTTGAAATCAGATAAAGAGTCAAACAATATTATTGATTTTATTAAGATAAGTATACCTACCTCCTCATAGAAGAAAACTTATTTTTTGTTAAATAATTTAATTCTTTATTGTCTTAAGATATTGTTCTGTTTCAATAATAGCACTCCAAAATGTTTCAGATTTCATTGATCAGTTGGTTGAATTATAATTTACCTCAAAACTTTGACAACAATCTGCTTTAATAGTTTTTGTGAATAATATAATCCCATTTTCTTATAAGGTCACAAAATAACCTAGAAAATTAATTACTGTTCTTTCTGAAAACCAAAAATTGCCTTTTCTTCTAAATTACTAAAGAGTAATATAATACTGGGTTTGCCAGTAGATGATATAAATTTTCATCATCTCAAAATATTTCACCTGATACCTATTATAAAATTTACTTTTACCCATCATTCCTCAAGGCAGTGTTTCTCCCAATGTGACCTGTGGACCATCTATACCAGAAGGAGCTTAGATGCTTTTTAAAAATGAAGATTCCTGCCCCTGTTCCACCACCACCATAGCCCCCTTCCTGAATCAGAACATCTAGCTTTGAGGCCTATGTATCTCCATTTTTAATAACTTGCCCAGGAGAGTCTTATGTATACTGACAATAGAAACATTTTAACTCAAATCAGTCCATCTTTAAGTGGCAAATACCTTTTTGATTTTTACAAAGTCAAGAATACCTTGTTTTGAGTTGTTACAGGAACTCATTTTTTTAGGGACACATAGAGAGTAGGAATGGAATAATAGAGATGTCAAGGAAAACAACGTCCTGTAACCCAGGCAGTTGATATGAATCATTCTAGAACATCTCACTGTAGATGCTGAGCTTGTCTCAAGTGCTACTAGAGCTAGCATTTGGCAGTTCACTTGTGTAGAAGCATACAAGACTCTTGGGACGGCATTCGTTCTCCCTTTATGCAAGACACTGTAGCCAGCGCTTCTGTAAGAGGCAAGTACCCTTGGGATAGATACTAACAGGTCCAATGTATCTATTATGCTTGATTTTAGTTGTGATTAAAGATGACTTGCATACAACCACTCCTGGATTAGAGCTTCACCGTACCTTAAACAAAGGAGACAAGGCCGGGCATGGTGGCTCACGCCTGTAATCCCAGCATTTTGGGAAGCCGAGATGGGCAGATCACCTGAGGTTGGGAGTTCAAGACCAGCCTGACCAACATGGAGAAACCCCATCTCTACTAAAAATATAAAATTAGCTAGGCGTGTGGCACATGCCTGTAATCCCAGCTACTGGGAAGGCTAAGACAGGAGAATCGCTTGAACCCGGGAGGCGGAGGTTACGATGAGCCGAGATCGTGCCCTTGCACTCTAGCCTGGGCAACAAGAGCGAAACCCCATCCCCCTCCAAAAAAAAAGGAACAAGACACCTATAGGAGACCCACGGACCTTTGAAGACAAACTTTGTCAACCTAGTTTTGCTTAGAGTGAGGCCTGCCTGTAGCTTATTTCCTTTTTCCTAAGAAGACAACCCTGCCCCAAACAACTTTTGAGGAAAATGAATTTTTTCTGAAACACCTGAAAAAATTAATAATAACAACAAATGGAAAAGGAAACAATAGCACAAATGCCACACAGGGCAGAGGGACCAACTGTTGTAGGGAAGGTAGTAGCAGAAGGAGAGACTAACTCCTCTGCCTCCACTGGGCACTTTATTCTACTACATATATTTGACATCACCCATGTGCCAAGTACTCTGACTTTCAAAGACCTTAAATAGTAGCTCCTTGTTTTTACTGATTGGTTCTATGATGAACTAGCTAGCAAGGGAGATGATACTGCTAAAGGAAGCTCTGCCTTCCCAAATCATACCTGCATGGGTCACACTTACTAACCCAGTTAAAATGGTATGCATGACCTGAGTCTTTCTGAAAGCCTTTATGTAGTTAAAATTTTATGTTAACCAAGATAGACCTCAGATCTAAATAAAAACGTTATTTTATTGCTTTGAGGCACCTGCACAGTACCTCTGGGAGCTTCCTCAAACTTTGATATAACCAAATAGCAGCGGTACATGATACTTGACCACATACACACACACACACACATGCATGCACACACACACAAAGCATCTGTATGTGCCACCTGCACTCTGTTCACACTAGCATTATTTGAGGAATGATAAGAAGATGAATGAAGTTGCAGTGAGGATAAAGCAGGGAAAAGCAATAAAAAATCGTATTGGGGAGTTAGTTAGACAGGAACCAAACCTTATATGTCACGTTTTCTTTTTTTTTTTCTTTTACATCTTATATGTCATGTTAAGGACTTGGGGCTTGAGCCTAAACATGAGGGTGACCTGGTCAGGTTTTGATGTTTAGGAAGAATTTTTCTAGTAACAGGAGGAGGCCAGTACATAATTTCAGTTACACAAGATGAATAGGTTCTAGAGATGTGATGTACAGCATTCCAGCTCTAGTTAGCAATTAAGTATTGTGCATATAAAAATTGGTCAAGAGAGTAAACATGATGTTAAATTTTCCTAACACAATTTAAAAAAAAACGTTAAAAAAGGAAGTAGGAGATCATGTAGTACTCCATGAGCCTCGACTAAGGAGGTCGGCATGGAGATGAGAAAAGCAGTTGGGTTTGGAGATACTTAGACTAGAAAACAATGGATTGGTTGTGTGGGTGAGAATGAGTGGGTGTCAAGGATGACGCCTAAGATTGTAGTTTGAACAATTCGAGGGTCACAGGTTTTGAGAGAGTAACCAGGATTCAGGGGATGACCATGATTTTTATTTTGAACATGTTCAATTTGAGGAATCATTGAGACCTTGGGGATGTCAAATAAGCAGGCAGTGCAAAGGCCCAGAGCTCACAGGAGCTTCAGTTCTCTCTACATTGTTGACACTCCAGCCTACCTCTTGGGACCCAATGCTTCTCTGAGTTTTTATAATTCTACCTGCCTGACAGACTACAGATCTATCAGATCTATACTGTCCTATATAGTATCCACCTAACCACAGTGAATGTTTGAATTAAATTAAATAGAAATTCAAAATTCAGCTCCTCAGTTGCACTAGCCACATTTTAAACATTCAATAGCCACATGTGGCTAGTGGCTATAGTATATAAGTATACTATATGTGCTATATAAGCACAAACATTTGAACATTTTCATCTTCTCAGAACATTGTTTTGGACAGCACTGATATAATGATCTGCTGCTACTTCAATTCCCACACCTCTAAAACTTAATTCATATTTCCCACAACATCATACATATTCTGTTCTACATGGTGTCTGTTATTTCTGTTCCTAAATCCATACATATCGTGAGTTCCATAAAAGCAAGGACCATGCTCTACTCATCCCCAAGTGTCCCTTTATGCCCAGCAAAACACCTTTGAACTGTGTGCTTGACAAGCATTGGTTGAACGAATGAGTGAGTGACTGGCTGAGCGAGCAAATCCCTGAATTTCTGTTCCAGAAATATATGGAAAAGTAATCTTTTATATAATCTCTTAGACTTATACTGACAAAATAGTTACTAAAAATAAAAAATGTATGGCAATATAGCCTGGTCACAAGACTGCTTCAATAAAACAGTTTATTATTCACAAAATTATAACATAAATAGGGTAGAAGCTGGAGGAATAGAAAGTAGATGGCATCCTCTCAAGTTGCCTTCTGCTCCTACTGCTCTCAGTCTTAGCTACACCAGCATTTAGTGGGAAATACTGACCACCTTTAACCACTTAGTGGAGGCAGCAGCAACAGCGTTAGCATCTTTTGCTAAAACATCTCTGCTTCCATCTCAACTGTTTTCTTCCCCTAAGGAGCCAAGATACATGGCCAGAGAACCAAAGTGGGGGTAAGAGTTCTGCCCACAGTCCTCCTGGGTTGGTCTGGTCAGCCTTTCAATAGGGACTTCTCTGACAGGTCTTGTCCAACACCCAACAGCATATGCTCATCACAGAGTTGTTACAAAGGGTCTCCTCCTAACACATAAAGATAGGAGGAATGGAAAAGGAATAGGAATGAAATAGGAATTAAGCACTGGTAAAGGGCATCAGGGGGAATGGTGAGCACATGAAAGTGGAAAAGAACAAAAGAGGCAAAGCTTGAGTAGAAACACTCTCCTCCTCACTTCTTCTGACAGCATACTAGAGTCTGAAATTACTTTCCCATTAATACACTAGGAAGAAGGAAATTATAGAAATATTATTCTGGACATGGCAAACACTGGGGAATGGTGCAGTTGTGGATAGCAAGTATTAAACACCAGCCATGTGCTCGATACTGTTGTAGACCTCAGAAACCCAATAGAGATGAGACAGGTATGTCTCTGCTCTCCTGAAGTTTACCTTCTAATAGGAGTCATGGTCAGATAAATGGGCAGTTACACTACCACAGTTAAATGCCAAGGTAAGGCGAGTATGGGGTACTGGGTGCCTGAAGGCTTAAGTATTCCTGGATGGTTAGATAGGGAAGGCTTCCTACTGGAACTGATGCCTAAGCTGAGCCCCAAAACCAGAGTAGTCATAAACCAGGCAGGTAAGGAAAAAGGATACAGGTTGAGGAGAGGAGGTAGGGGGAGAATAGACTTGCACGTGGAGGCCCCTGGAGAGAAGTAAAAGCTCTAAGTGTAGGGCTGGGCGTGGTAACTCATGCCTGTAATCTGAATACTTTGGGAGGCTGAGGTGGGAGGATCACCTGAGGTCAGGAATTTGAGACCAGCCTGGCCAACGTGGTGGAACTCTCGTCTCTACTAAAAATACAAAATTATCCCAGCTACTTGGGAGGCTGAGGCAGGAGAATCACTTGAACCCAGGAGGCAGAGGTTGCAGTGAGTCAAGATCCACCACTGCACTCCAGCCTGGGCAACAGAGCAAGACTCCATCTCAAAAAAAAAAAGAAAAACTTGGAAATGCAGCAAAGTGGACTTTTCTGTAACTCAGAGCATCCGTGGGGGAAATGGAGAAGTGTGAAGTAAAAAGTTACTAAAAGGATAATTTTTTCCTACTTCACCCCATTTTCTTGTTCCCACACTAGAACCCAGACCCATCCTGCCGTTCTGCTGCCACATGGGGAGGGGAGAACAGCGGTTGTGTTAGCAGGCTTTGGAACTAGGCTGTCTGGGTTTGAATCCAAGCTCTGTTCCTCCATAGTTGCCAGACTTTGGGCAAGCTAACAATTTGCATGTTTCCTCATCTACAAATGGGAACAATAGCACTGCCTACTGTATAAGGGTTTTGAGAGATTAAATGGATATTTTCATAAGTAGAGCTCTCAGAGCAGTGCCTAGCACACAGGAAGCACTCTAAAAATATTATTTGTTATTATCATGGGCTCAAAAGGACTCTTGTTAGCTAGTGTGGGAACAAACAGTCCGACGTTTACATGGGAAACTACATATGGACTCTTTTGTGCCCCAGCCCGCGGAAAGTCAGGGCCAGGTAGAAGATCTTCAAACTTAGCCAATTTTCTGTATGCTTGACAAGACGATATGTTTCCTAACATAAAGGATTTCCTAAGATTATGAGAAAATTATCCAGTACCTATCAGAAAACTACTGCAATGTGTTAAAAGATGTGGGGGAAAGCTGTCTAGTACATACAATGGTAATTTCCCAGGTGATATTTCTTTAAAGATTTTTTAAATTCACCTCAGTTGTCATCAGAAACATAATGGAAGGACTTATGCATTTTTTTGAATCTTGTTGCAGTTAAAAAAAAAAAACCTCAGTGTTGCCCATGTTTTTCCACTTTATTTGGATATTTTACCAGTAACTTTATTTCCGTCTCCCTCCCGTTACCTCATAGTCTGTCTTTATTCTCCCACATTACAGTGAGGATTCAGAGGTTCAGAGATTAGGTGATTTATACAATGTTATGTAATTCATAGGAAGGACAGCCAAAATTAAACCATGGGCATTTTGACGACTATAGAGTCTGAATTTGTTCTATGATATTTGAGCCTGACAGAGGCATCATCCCACTAAGGTGCTTGAAACACTGTAGGGCATACAGTACACACTCAATAAACGTTACTGTAATCTCATCATGACTCATCTACTAAGCGTTCTGCAGGATGTTCACACATGAATGTTGCAGAAGAAAAATCATTCAAATACATTCAGAAAATCTTGGGTTAAGCAAAGTTAAATTAGTTCTCTTATTATAAAGTCTTTGAGACAGTAATGAACACTATAAATATCAAAGGAAAAGTATAATTCACGCAATTTCCAAGTCGCATTTGACCACAGAACCTTTTTGTTCTTTCTTCCAAAATATCTCAGTAGGACCAGTGTTCACAGGAATTAACTTTGGCAGAAATGCTGCGTGAGATCAATGCAGGTAACAGATAATACTTACAATTCCAGTTCACTGGTGACAAATATTTTGTGTTTGCAGGAAAGCTATTTTACTGTACAAGAGCAGAAGTAGCATAAAAGGGAACTTAAAGTCATTGTTCTAAATCTTAATTTGCTTGAGATGGGGAAGCTGAGGGGGAACAGCTTTGCAAAAATATGTCACCAGTAAAGTAGGAAGTGGGTATTCTTGCAGCTTCTAACAGCTTCAGCAACTTTGTTGTTCAAAGCCAGAGCTGCAAGACACTTTATCTCACAAAACATACACACGTACATATGCAGTCTCCAGGACGTGAGAAAGAAAATGAAGAGGGTTATGGATTTTGTTGGTGCCATTTCATATATAAAATGTTGAGGCTCAAAAGTTTGAAGTAAAACAATGGCAAAGTTTGGAAAACTCACTGTGGAAAAAAATAGTTTTGCATTCTAAATGATCCTCTAATTCTATGACAATCAATTTGAGCACAATAGGTTGTAGAGAACTTAATCAGCCTGCAGTTATTACACTGAGCAATGTAGTTGGGTTTAATGTCAACAGATTCAGTCCTGGGCCCAACTCTGTCAGCTTTGGGAGACCTTGTACAAATAACTTCTTTGACCACCTTCTCATTTTGCAAAATGTGAAGATTGAATTAGACCACCCCTAAGATACCTTCTGGCTCTATAGCTCTGTGAATTTAAAGGAACAGGTAGGTTACAGATTTCTTTGGTTAGTTCCCCCAAGGAAATAGAGTCCTCTCTAGGTAGCAGGGGCACAGTAGTAAGAAGGTAGCAACAGAAACAATAAACTTTGGAGGTTAGCCACAGCCCTCAGGAAGCAAGATAGGTGTCTAGCCTCCAGCCTGCCGGGCCACTGCATAATGTTACTACATTCAGGATGGTACTGAAATAGTAAGTGTGAGCTACGAATGCCTGGAAATAATGACAGCCATCAAAAAGTTATATTCTACTGTTGCCAGTTCCTGAGATAGTCTACATCTTTCAAAGTCAGAAACACAAGATACAGGAGAATGAGGATAACTGCCTTCCTCCCACATACCCATGATGCCTAATTGAAATTCTAACCCCCTAGTCTCTGGAAATTAGGCTGGCCTCTTTCCTTTCTGTTTTTGTTCCTGCCTATCAAGATGAAACCTAGTTGTGGTTTTACCAATGCATTTCTTTTAGCTGCCTACACCATCTCAATTAAAACGGGCTTGAGGAGCCAAACCAAACAACTAGCACACGAAATAACTTCAGTCAGAAAATCAGGAAGTTCTGTTGCTATTTTTATTTTACTTTTAACAAAAAGCCTCATTTCTGAAAAAACTAACGTTTTCATCTTTGTTTCCTTTCCCACAATTTATGACTGTTTTGAGAGATAAACAGCATTTATCTTTTTAAAGATTGGCACTTTTAAAGTAACGCCAGTCAGAATAATCGAGAAATGAAGACCAATCATATGATCAGTCAAAGTTGCAGGTTGTTAAATGTTTCACTGTTTTATTTCAAAGTATAGATTATCTTTTGTTAATGATATTGATTATAATAACAGCAGTGTGCCTTTCTAAACATGTTGTTCTTAAGCAAATATAAAAATGACTTGAGGCCTGGAACGGTGGCTCATGCCTGTAATCTCAGCACTTTGGGAGGCCGAAGCAGGTGAATCACCTGGAGTCAGGAGTTCGAGACCAGTCTGGCCAACTGGTGAGACCCTATCTCTACTAAAAATACAAAAATGATCTGGGTGTGGTGGTGCACACCTGTAATCCCAGCTACTCAGGAGGCTGAGGCAGGAGAATCACTTGAACCACCAGGAGGTGGAGGTTGTAGTGAGCTGAGATCACGTCATTGCACTCCAGCCTGGGCAACAGAGTAAGACTCTGTCTAAAAAAAAAAAAAAAAAAAAAATGACTTGGGATTCTCTGAACACAAGACAACAAATATGAAGAGGCCACTGTGGGGCACTAGAATGGGTTCCCGTAGAAGGGAAGTTGTATTTGAGGAGAGCTGATCTGTGCTCTGTACCAGCCCCTGGAGCACATAACCCTTCTGGATCTCAGCTATAAAATGAGTGATTTAGTGTTCTTGAATGTCACTGACATCTGGGACACACTATTCCTGTCTATTACAGGAATTTTAGACTCCTTGACCTTGAGCCCCTAAGAAGCCAGTAGCATTCACTAGGTTACTCACTATTGTAACGACCAAAAGCAACCCCTTGCCCCTGACACCAGCACTCAATTCCAAACACTTCCTTGAAAGCTGGTACTGCCTACCCCCATTTGGAGGCACCAGCCAATGAGTTCTGAGATTCCTTTCTGCCCAGCATTCTTTAAGGAGTGGCCAAGAAGAATACTGGGTAGTTAGGAGCCTGCAGTTTCAAATCTCTTAGAAACATTCCACACAATATGTACCTGCATGAAAAGGGCATATAAATTGTTGAGCCTATTATTAAATTACACAGCAGCGATTCTACCTGCTTTCACAGCAAGTTTTGTCACTTGTCTTTTATAAGTCCCAGAAGAAGGCAGAGGTTTTCCCCAGTGAGTCAAAAGAAGCCTCCAGCTAGTTACAATCATTGGACACTGGCATACTCCAGTCCATATGAGTCATTTTCATCATAGAATGGTGTCAACTCAATCCAACACGGTTCACTGCTTATATCAGAGTCATCAATCAACTGGAGTCTTCTCCAAGCCCCATCTCCCTGTCTGATAGATGTCTAACCTAGTTGCTGTTGTCAAACCCCCTACCCCTACCAACTGGGCTCCTTCTTTGACATATTCTTGGTTTCTCCTTCAAGAAGACTGAATGGCCAATGTAGTGTCTGCCTGGCTGGATCTCCATTCTGTTCTCTTTTCCTACCTCATGCCCCCTTTCCCTTTCCCCAGCTTAGAGACTTGACTATCAACAATTCCCCCCCCACCTTACTGTTATTTACCAATCTTGCTGACTCCTAAATAATCATCCCACCTCACACGCACACACACAGGTAAGAGCAAGTAGACAAATTCTTTGTGTTTGCTAAGAAGCATAACTTCTAAGAAATTTTACAGTACTCCTCATCACAAAAAAAAGCTGAGGCACTGGTTTCTCTACTATGGGAGAAAAGTTCTCCCTGCTTCTGTTTGCCCTTAGTCTATTAGTTGTTGACTTTGTGTTTTGCCTAGTCTCTTCTTAGCTGCTTCTTTCATCTTAGAGAGTAGCATGTACCTTTTCAGTTATTTCACCATTGAGATGCTGAAAACACTTACAGAAAGAAGATGCTTATGTCTTATCTTTTTAAGGTTTGTAAACTAAAAAGAGAGAAAGAGACAGAGCTTATTTTGGTTTTATGGCATGATAGAAAGAACTTCAGACTTAAAGAAGAAAAACAGAATTTTAGTCCTAGATCTCATGATTTTAAGCTTTATGTCCTTGAGTAAATCATTTATTAAACTTATCTGGACCTTGGATTTTTCATCTTTAATAAAAAGGAAGAGTGCTTTTCAGGGTTTTCTTCATCCCTAAGTCTAAATGATATTCTCATTCCATGTGTTAAAGTCCTGTGCAGAACCAGGAAGATGGCTTCACAAATAATCAACTGGTTTGTTTATGCCAAACTATATAAAAAGCACTGGAACAGTAAATTCATAAGACTTTCAGTCCTCGGGTTTTATGGTTCTATCTCTAGGAACAGAAATTCTAATTCCTTGGTCATTTGTTCTATAAGTGATATAGGATAGGCCCAAAAGGGATTCCATGTACAGAAATCAGCAGCATTTTTATATATCAACAACATTCTAGCAGAGAACCAAATCAAGAACACAATGCCATTTACAATAGCTACAGAGAAAATAAAATACCTAGGAATTCATCTAACCAAGGAAGTCAAAGACCTCTGCAAGGAGAACCACAAAATACTGCTGAAAGAAATCAGAACACACAAATAAATGGAAAAAATGTTCTATGCTCATGGATTGGAAGAATTGATATCATTAAAATGGCCATACTGCCTGCCCAAAGCAATGTACAAATTCAATGCTATCACTATCAAAATGCCAATGTCATTTTCACAGAATTAGAAAAATCTATTCTAAAAGTACATAAAACATAATTACCATTCAACCCAGCAATCCCTGCTACTGGGTATATAACCAAAGGAAAATAATTCATTCTATCAAAAAGACACATGCACTCACATGTTCATTGCAGCTCTATTCACAATAGCAAAGACATGGAATTAACCTAGGTGCCCAGCAACAGTGGATTGGATAAAGAAAATGTGGTATATATACACCATGGAATACTGTGCAGCAACAAAAAAGAATGAAGTCATGTCCTTTGCAGCATCATGGATGGAACTGAAGGTCACTATCCTAAGCAAACTAACACAGGAACAGAAAACCAAATGCCTTATGTTCTCACTTATAAGTAAGAGCTAAACACTGGATACACATGAATGTAAACATGAGAAAAATAGACCCTGGGGACCACTAGACATGGGAGGGAGGGAGGAAGGTGTGGGCTCAAGAACCACCTGTTGGTTGAGTGATGAGAGATCACTGGCGTCCCAAGCCTCAGTGTCACACAATATACCAATGTAACAAACCTGCATGTGTACCCTGTAATCTAGAATAAAAGTTGAAATTACTTTTCTTTTTTTTTTTTTTTTGAGATGGAGTCTTGCTCTATCTACCATACTGGTGTGGAGTGGCATGACCTCGGCTCACTGCAACCTCTGCCTTTCAGGTTCAAGCGATTCTCCTGCCTCAGCCTCCCAAGTAGCTGGGATTATAGGTGCACGCCACCATGCCTGGCTGATTTTTGTATATTTAGTAGGGATAGGGTTTCACCATGTTGGCCGGGTTGGTCTCAAATTCCTGAGCTCAGGTGATCCACCTGCCTCAGCCTCCCAAAGTGCTGGGATTACAGGCATGAGCCACCACACCCGGCCAAAATTATTTTTTTAAAAAGGAATTCTGCCCACTTAGTGGGTCTGCTTTGTCTGATTCTGTGTAGAATTCTGTGTCGATTCTGTGTTCCCTTTCTGTGTAGAAAATTGGTAGTTGGTATTATATAAAGAATGCATTAAAGACTGCTCCTCATAATGCTGCCTTCTTTTCCCCAGTCTTTTCAATATATTATTTCCTAAAGTTGACTTCTGATTTTCCTCACTGTCTTTATCATCCTTCACCCCTCCTTGTCACTTCCTCGTTTGTCCAATTACAAAAGAGGTAATGCCGTGGCATCTTAACAAGGCTTTTCCCACCTTACAATCCCTGGGTTCTCTTACTTCAGCAAATGTTTGGCCCGTGTATGCTTTGGCTCTTGCAGAATGGGCAAGTGATAGCCAGAAGGAACTCTTAGAGAATGAAATACTAACTGAAAGTGTCAGCTGGTGGTTAATGTGATATTATTAAGAATCACAAATAAATAAGTTGTGTTTCAAAACAGAAGAATGAGAGGTGACGATAGTATATACCAGGCAATATTGCACTTCAGCAATGCAATAACTTCTGAAATTATTTGTCTCTTCACAGCCTGTTGCCTCTTTATGCTGAACTTCAAATGAGACAATGTGTACCCACCATTTATTCTATATCAGTGATTCTCAATCTTCAGTGTGCATTGGAATCACCTAGAGAGCTTGTTAAAACACAGATTGCTGGGCCCCAGACCCAGAGTTTCTAATTCAGTAGGTCAGACATAGGGCCTAAGAATTTGCATTTCTAGCAAGTTCTCAGGTGATGCTGATGCTGCCAGTCCTGACTCCACAACTTAAAAACTACTGTTCTATACTATAATAGAAGAAAATGTATAAATGCTATCTACAGGGTTTACTTTTTTTTCAGACAGGGTCTCTGTCGCCCAGGCTAGAGTGCAGTGGCACGATGTCGGCTCACTCCAACCTCTGCCTCCCAGGTCCAAGCAATTCTCCTGCCTCAGCCTCCCGAGTAGCTGGGATTACAGGCATGTACTACCATGCCCAGCTAATTTTTTTTGTATTTTTAGTAGAGATGGGGTTTCACCATGTTGGCCAGGCTGGTTTCAAATGTCTGACCTCGCGTCACCCACGCACCTCAGCCTCCCAAAGTGCTGAGATTACAGGCATGAGTCACCATGCCCAGCCTAAAAATTCTTTTAAGCAATTTACTTAAGCAGAAACATAAATGGTAATACAATAACAGGGGAAAGGGGCATTCTGATCAGAATGCAGGGAGTACAAATTCCTTAGGTAAGAACAAACTTGATGGGGTTAAAGAAACAGAAAGACTTGGATGGGCTGGAATATCAGAGATGAGGGAGCAATAATGGTTCCAGATGAGGCTGGAACAGTAGGCACTGACCAAATTCCATAGATCCTACATGATCACAGTTTGGCATTTATGATAGGAAGCCATTGAAATTGGAGCCATAATGAAGAGGAATGTTACAGTCTGATTTGCATTTTAGGACCTCTTTTTCCTGTGTAGAGCATAAATTGTAGGCAAATAATAATGACATCAAAAAACTGGTAAGGGGGGCTATTGTTGAGTCCAGATAAGAGATGATGAAGTTTGTACCAGGGAGGTCAAATGGAGGAGAAAGAAGTGGATGAATCTAGAATGCGTTTGAGCTGTAGCATTAATGGGGAATTCTTATGTATTGGATGTAGGGCATAAGACAAAAGGAGGGAGGTTTACTCAGCTTGGGCCCCCTCCGGGTCTGCTGCTGAGGGGGCCCTGCCCAGGACGGCAACGAGACCACAGTGCAGCCGGCCCAGAGTCCTCAGGTTTGCCAGTAGGATTATTCTGCTGCCATCATGTCTTGGTTTGTTGATCTTGCTGGAAAGACAGAAGATCTTTTAAACTGAGTTAATCAAGGGGCTGCAACAGCTCTCAGTAGGAAAGACAACACCACCAGCGACATCATATATAGCAAAAATACTGACTACACTGAACTTCACAGACGTTCAAATACAGATTCGGCATATCAGACTCGACCTAAAGCTACTCCTATTTCATCAGCAGCTGATAACATTTGAAATAAAAAAGCCACCATCTTAGCTGGCACTGCAAATGTGAAAGTAAGAGCTAGGACGCCAGTGGAGGCCTCTCATCCTATTGAAAATGCCTCTGTTCCTAGGCCTTCATTCCAATTTGTGCAAACAAAAAGTCAGAACCTGATGATGAGCTACTGTTTAATTTCCTTAAAAGTTCACAGAAGGAGCCTACTGGGAGGGTGGAAATCAAAAAGGAAAAAGGAAAGACACCTGTCTTTCAGAGTTCTTGGACATCAAGTGTTAGTTCTGTGAACCCCAGTATAATCACCATCAAATCCACCCAAGAAAATTCTTTTGGAAAATGCATCATCAAATGCTGCCTGCACTGAGCACATGAACTATCTAACCTTCGACTGGCCCAGCTAATTTTTGTATTTTCAGTAGAGACAGGGTTTCACCACGTTGGCCAGGCTGGTCTCGAACTCCTGACCTCAGGTAATCCACCCTCCTCGGCCTCCCAAAGTGCTGGGATTACAGGCGTGAGTCACTGCACCCGTCCCTCCTTGGTCTTTCAACTGGAGCACCTCGAACAGCAGATGAACTCCGCCTCTGGAAGTTGCAGTAATGGGTCTTCGATTAATATGTCTGAATCTGACAATGGTGAAGGCACTCGTCTGTGAAGTGTTCCTGTTCTTTTTAATGGCACAGAAACTAATCTGGCAGGAATGTATGGAAAAATTCGCAAAGCTAGTTCAATTGACCAATTCAGTATTTGTCTGGGTATTTTTCTCCGGAGATACTCCATAGCACGAGTTTTTGTGATTATATATATGACTTTGCTTCACCTCTGGGTCATGATTGTTCTGTTGACTTATACACCAGAAATGTACCATGACCAACTGTATGACAAATGAACTGAGCCCAGGTGTTGTAATGATTAGTTGTCTTTTTCTAGACTTGGGATCTGCAAGAAGGCCAATTGCCTAAAATTTCTGAGAATGTGCACAAGATTATTTTAGCACTACAAGCTTTTAATTTTTTAAGTTATTATACAAGTATTCTGCTACCTAAATCTTCCTATTTCCTTTAAATGGTAAGAGTTTCTAAAATGGACAATAATTTAACAAGCTCAGCTCTGCTTTTTCTGAGTTCAGTGGTCCTAATATACATGTAGAGAAAGATCCTGGGGTTGCTCACCTCTGTACAGACCATCTGTATGTTAGGTGACATTGATTATGGATTACAATCAGGGAAAATAATTGTATTTAGTGACAAAAATAAAAAGTTTCCTTTTTTGATTAAAAAAGGAGAAATTAATAGGAATGATTATTAAATCATTAAATTATTAATGATTTAAATTATTAAATCAATGAATATAAATATTCATTGATTATGTGTTAATTTCACCAATTGACTATTATGTTTGGACTTTATTCAGGATTAGATGCACAACAGTAAATGTGACTATGGTTTTTAATTTAATTTTTATAATATAGTGATAAAATTTAAGAATTAAACTTAGAAGCTGTAAAACCTGGCATTGTTTGATATTAGAGTTAGAATTATTAAGCAAAGTATACAGATTAGATAAATAAGGTGGAGGTATCTTTACATGCAATTGATAAACCTGACTGTAGGAATTACAGCAATATAGATCAACCAGAGGTCTTTGGACATTCTCAGAGATCCACAAATTTCCTACACAATTTTTTATATTATGTTTTCATTCAGTGAAAGTCTAAAAAAAAAGTTAATGTAAGAATACCTTTTCATTAATTGTCATTAAAATACACCTTTACTTGTCTCAGGCTAACAAGTGCAGGCCAAACATTACTAATCGAAAGAAGAAGTGTAGTGGGGAAATTGAGTTATAATACATGGCATGATAATGTAGCAATGCTAAACTCAGGAGAAATATTCCTGATTACAGCACTTTAATTAAAAATAGAACATGAATATGGGCTAAAATTTTTTGAAAAAAATAGGCTTACTCAACAGGTAAACACATGCTACCAATTGCAAAGGCTTATTAGCACCATAAGAAAGTTACACAGAGACACATTTAGTTTGACTAATTTTTTTTCACTAAAATATCCGTAATAAGAGAAGAGAATTAACATTTATAGAGTGTCTTTTGTGAGTTTGTGATCGGTAGTGTTGTTAAATAATATAATTGTCATAACTTTATTGTGAAGTAGAATTTTTGCCTTTTTACAGAGTAAGCTGATGCCCTGGAATATTAAGTGATTGTGCTGATGAAGTTAAAAAGTGATTACAAACGTCCAGTGATAGAGTGGGTATGAGGAGACAAGACTTCATTGAGGCACATTGCTGAAGCCTCACTGGAGGAAAATTGGCAGATCCTACAGGAAAATAAAATATGCAAATCTTTCATCTCAGCAATGCTACTTTTAGATCTCTGTCCTAGAACACTGCCCCCACCCCACGATTTACACAGAAAAGCACGAGTAGGTGCTCATCATTACATTGTTCTTAGTCAAGGGGGAAGACTGAACAAACCTGGACCACCCCTATCACAGAATACTCTGGAACATTTACAATGAACAAGATAGGCCCAGAATAGGCAGCACAATATTCAGCACACAGAGCTATTTAGGTTTTTAATCAGATACTCCTGTGCATACATACACAGGTCAGTAAAGACTTAGGCCCCACAAAGTTCTACAAAGATAAACAATGGTAGTCTCTGGGAAGCGGAGGGCAAGGAGGAGTGAGAGGTCATCTGAAACTCTACTTCATCTGTGTTGTAACACTTCTTTCAGAAATGAGTCATGTATTATTTGTGTAATTAAAAAATACTTTAAAACAAAAACAAAAACAAGGGGGAGAGAGAGAGAGAGAGAGAACTACCTAAGATCACACCTCCAGGAGAAGCTTGATCCCTGGATCATCTCATTTCAAAACGCCCGCTCTCTCCACTGCACCCCGCTACTTCTTTGTGGCTTTTATATTTTTTTCCTTCTGTGTCTTTTCTTCTTTTAGGTTGATGCAAAGTTAACTGCAGTTTTTGCCCAAAGTAATGGCAAAAAATTGCAATTAACTTTGCACCAACCTAATATATCTTTCTCTTCTCTAAAACCTGATTTATCATCTTATGTTTATGTACTATATTTCTTTTTTTATTTATGTAAATTTAGGGGATAAAGTGCAGGGTTTTTTTTTTTTTTTCATGGATACATTGTGTAGTAATGAAGTCTGGGCATTTATTATAACCATCACCCGAATAGTGTACATTGTACCCATTAATTAATTTATCATCCCTCACTCTTGCCAACCCTCCCACCCTTCCCAGTCTCCAGTGTCTATTATTTCACACTCTATGTCCATGTCTATATGTAATTTAACTCCCACTTACAAGTGAGAACAGGTGCTTTTTGACTTTCTGTTTCTCAGTAATTTCACTTAAGATAATGGCCTCTACCTCCATCCATGTTACTGCAAATGACATAATTTTTTTTATGGCTGAGTAGTATTCCATGGTGTATACACCACATTTTCTTTATCAGTGTCATCCATTTTATAAGTTTCATCCATTGATGGACACTTAGGTTGATTCTATGACGTTGCTATTGTGAATAGTACTGCGATAAACATACAAGTGCAGGTGTCTTTTTGGTAAAACGATTTCTTTCTTTTTTTTTTTTTTTTTAGTATGAGACGGAGTTTCACTCTTGTAGCCCAGGCTGGAGCACAATGGCACAATCTCGGCTCACCACAACCTCTGCCTCCTGGGTTCAAGCGATTCTCCTGCCTCAGCCTCCCAAGTAGCTGGGATTACAGGCACCTGCCACCACGCCTGGCTAATTTTGTATTGTTAGTAGAGATGGGGTTTTACCATGTTGGTCAGGCTGGTCTTGAACTCCTGACCTCAGGTGATCTGCCCTCCTCGGCCTCCCGAAGTGCTGGGATTACAGGCATGAGACACTGTGCCAGGCTAATTTCTTTTATTTTGGTTGAATATCCAGTAGTTGGATTGCTAAATCTTATAGTAATTCTATTTTTAGTTATTTGAGAAATTTCCATACTGTTTTCTCTAGAAGTTGTACTAATTTATATACATTCCCACCAACAGTGTATAAGCATTCCCTTTACTCCACATCCTTGCCCACATCTGTTATTTTTTAATTTTTTAATAGCTATTCTGACTGCTGTACGTTGATATCTCACTGTGGCTTTAATTTGCAATTCTCTGGTGATTAGTGATGTGGAGCATTTTTTCATAATCTTGTTGGCCATATGTGTGTCTTCTTTTGAAAAATATCTGTTCATGTCCTTTGCCCACTTTTCAATGAGATTATTTCGGAGGTTGTGAATTGATTGTAGATTCTAGATATGAGTCCTTTGTTGGATGCATAGCTAGCAAATGTTTTCTCCCAATCTGCAGGTTGTCTGATTATTCAGTTAATTAATTCTTTTACTGACAGAAGCTTTCTAGTTTAGTTAAATCCCATTTGTCTATTTTTGGTTTTGTTGTATTTGCTTTTGAAGTCTTAGCCATGAATTTTTGCCTAGGCCAATGTCCACAAGTGTTTCCTAGGTTTTCTTTTAGTATTTTTATAGCTTCAGACCTTACATTTAAATCTTTACTACATCTTGCATTAATTTCTTGTGTATGGTGAGAGATAGGAGTTCAGCTTCATTCTTCGGCATATGGCAGTCAAATATTCCCTGCACCATTTATTGAATAGAGTGTCATTTCCCCAGTGTAGATTTTTGCCGACTTTGTCAAAGATCAGTTGGCTATGGGTATGTGGCTTTCTTTGTGGGTTCTCTATTCCATTCCACTGACCTATGTGTCCATTTTTATACCAGTGCCACGCTGTTTTGGTTGCTATAGCCTTGTAGTATAATGTGAAGACAGGTAATGTGATGGCTCCAGCTTTGTTCTTTTTGCTTAGGATTGCTTTCTCTACTCAGGGCTCTTTTTGCTTCCATATGAATTTCAGGATTATTTTTTTAAGCAATGGCAACAATAGTCATTGCCATAGCAAAAGTAGCAAATATTTAACTTAACTGAATACCTTTCTTATCACATGTCTGTACGTATAGTTGTGCTTCGTACAGGTATACTGAGTCGTAGTCACTTTATCTCCCTTTGAGTCATGCTGAGAACACTTGCTCTGTCCAGGCACTACAGGGAAGCTCTGCCTTCTTTATTGGCAATTCTAGTTCTTTCCTCAGTGCATTACAATTCTTTGCCTGGTCTGTTGGTCTAATTTTTCCCTTTCAAAACTTCACAGTTTTCCAAGGAAAAGCTTGCTTCCTGAATGAACCACTGGTCAGGCAATATCCTTTATTAAAACTTCTTTGTGAGGCTTTCTCTTTCTTTACTTAAAAAGGGTGTGTGTCATAAATTAATGTAGCACAGGCCAGTCATGGTAGCTCACACCTGTAATCCCAGCACTTTGGGAGACTGAAGCAGGCAGTTCACGTGCGGTCAGGAGTTCTAGACCAGGCTGGTGAAATCCTGTCTCTACTAAAAATACACTATTAGCCCGGTGTGGTGGTGGGCACCTATAATCCCAGCTTCTCAGGAGGCTGAGGCAGGAGAATCGCTTGAACCTGGGAAGTGGATGTTGCAGTCAGCTGAGATCACACCACTGCACTCCAACCTGGGTGACAGAGCAAGACTTCATCTCAAAAAAAAAAAAAAAAAAAAAAAAAAGGAATGTAGCCCAAAAACGTGCTTTGTTGGGTGTGCAGAATTTTTTGTTTGTTTGATTGATTTGTTTTGTTTTAATAGTTGCCAACATTCAAAAAGTAGAAGATTTTATGGAAAAATCTAGTCTTGATCTTCACATATTTACAGTGGGCTGGAGCCCCACAGTGGCCACCCATTGAGACAGGACATTAGTTTCCTGTTCACGATGGTCACGTGCTCCCAGCTCAGTGCACACAGGCGTGTTCCTGCCTGGAGCCCACAATCAGCTGTATTTGGAGCACATGCTTTGTTGCTCCTCTGTTTGCCCCTCTCTGTCCATGAGGCTGTGCGATTGCCTCTGCACATCAAGGTTTATTCCTTCTCTGCTCATAGATGTTATATTACTGGCTTATATTGATTTTATCCTAAAAGTGTTCTCAAAGGCTTACTACTGTTGATTTAGCCAAAACATTCACTATTCCCTCAACAAATAAAACAGTTAATCTGAGGATGTTTCTAAAACTTGATTTCTAGTGCTTTCTTTGCTCCTATAGAAGTTATTACACTTTTAAAATAACTTTTCATATTTGAAGAATAGAGATTCAGTTATTGCCTTATACCCAAATATGTTGTATCTTAGAGGAGGGAAGAGGCACCCTGTAATCCATGAGCATCTGACAAAGAACTTTTCTTATATGCAGACTTTTTTCCTTTTTAAAGTCATATTTAACCTTCCAAAAAAAAGAACCAAAAGTCAGCACTCTCCCGTCAAATTACCACCTAATTTGAATTTCATATTATTTTATGACTGGAAAATGAATAAACTCATTTATAAAAATAATTTACCTTTCATGATTACATCTAATTGAATAACCAACAAAGTTATTGATTGGGGAGGTGAATTTTTAACAATTGAAAAAATTATTCAGAGACATTGAATGTTAAAGTTAGGTCTGAAATGGAAGAGTCTATGATAGTGATCAAAGCCCTTCTTTACTTATTTTCCTCTCATTGATCATTAAATTTGTTTTGATCTCTACCTCTTCACCTCCATTCTAATTTCAGCTTTGATTATCTGTGTAAACACTGATGTTTCAGTATTACTTTTCTTTCCATTTTGAGGGACTATTCGAAGCTGGCCAACATTTTCTTGGTAGTTTGCATTTAAAGCAAAAGATTTCATACTAGTACAGTTACAGTGCTTTGTTTTCAACTAAATTGGTTTTCAAAATTTCCCATCCACAATGGTTTACAAATCCTTTGAAGATAAGAACAGATGGCTTTGAATTAGAGCAAGGAAAAATTCCGTAAAACTAGATTTTCTAAGTCTGTGACCCAGACGTTTCACGTCCTTAGACTTGCAGGCTGCTGAGGATCGAAAAGTTTTAATGATACTTTTACCTACATAACAATATATACTAATATGTTTGTATTGTATATGAAACTCTGTATTATATCAACACCAATCATAAAAGAGAATGTTCATTTTTCCAGCTACTTAATTAAATAGGGTGCTGTACTTCCAATATTCTTTATAAAGAAGACATACTCACACAAATAAAATGTCTTATAAACATATGAAAGAATGCTCAGCCTCACTTATAAATATGAAAATCCAATTGATATAGCATTAATTTTTTACCTGTCAGGATTATTAATACCAAAAATGTATGATAATATACATGCCAGTGAAGTTATGGTAAAACAGGTATTCTCCTATCTGTTTAAAAAAAAAATCACTAAATGGCATTATTTACCAAAACTGTTTTTTTTTTTGAGCTGGAGTCTTGCTCTGTTGCCCAGGCTGGAGTGCAGTGACGTGATCTTGGCTCACGGCAACCTCCGCCTCCCAGGTTCAAGTGATTCTCCTGCCTCAGCCTCCTGAGTAGCTGGGACTACAAACATGCACCACCACGCCTGATTAATTTTTGTATTTTTAGTAGAGATAGGGTTTCACCATGTTGGCTAGGATGGTCTTAATCTCTTGACCTTGTGATCTGCCCACCTTGGCCTCCCAAAGTGCTGGTATTATAGGCATGAGCCACCGCACCCAGCCTACCAAAATATTTTAATGCTCAGTTCTTTTGACCTACCGATTTCACTTTCTAGGAATTTATCCTACAGGTACATTTATACTTGGGATCAAAGACATACATACAAGAAAAATTTTATAATTGTAATTGTCTAAAATAGCATAAAATAAACAACAATCTAGAGTTCCTCAGAAGGTTGAATATGGAATTACCTAGCAAGTCTACTCTTGGTATTTACCCAGGAGAAATGAAAACATAGGTCCACTCGAAGATATACATTAATGTTTATAAAAGCATTCTGTATAACAGGCAGAAGGTAGAAACAACTTAAATGTCCATCAGCTGATGAATGGATAAATAAATGTGATATATGATGAAATATGATTTAGCCATAAGATAGTAGTATTAATATCTGCTACAATATAATTGAACTGCAAAAACAACTAAGTGAAATAAACTAGTCAGAAGCAACCACATATTATATGATTCTCTTGATATGGAATCTCTGGAATAAGCCAATCTGTAAGAGACCAAAAATAGATTATTGGTTGCCTAAGGCAGCCAGGATTGGGGATAGGGATGGGGAGTGACTGCCAGTAAGTACAGGGGTTTATTTTTGAGGTGATGTGTATATTCTAAAATTAGATTATAGTACTGGTTGCACAACTGTAAATATATTAATACCATGGAGTTTTATATTTTAAACCAGTTTATGTATATGAATTATACTTCAGTAGTTATTTTTATAACTTAAGTTACCAGCAATAATGAGACTGGTCACATAAAATAAGGCAAATCCATGCAATGGAGAACTCCACTGTCATTTAAAAAAAAAAAAAAAGCCCAGATTGCTCTTTTTGTGCCAATATACAACAATATCTTTTTAAAATTAAGTTAAGAAAGCAAAGTACAGAATAATGTATGTACCATGGTTCCATTTGTGTAAAAAAATACATAGAATATATTTCTTGAAATGTCCTTAAGAAACTAATAACAGCTGTTGTCTTTGAGGGTTGTAACTACAATACGGGGGTCTAGAACATGGGTTCTTCTTTTCATCATTCCCTCCTATATTTTCTTAAATGTTTTACTGTCCAGATATTTATTTTACAATTTGCTTTTTAAAATCAGTTTTCTTTTCTAAAGGGAAAAGGACAAATGAAAAAGAAAATCAATCAGTGAAACATTAAATGTGTGATACATGCAGTGTTGTCAGGCATACACAGGTATTGACAGTGGAGACCCACCTTAGAAGCTCACTGTTTAGCTAGGAAGAAAATGAATAAATAAATTTTATGGCAATTTTAAGTAAAATAAAAATGATCTGAGAAAACACTTACCAGTTCTCTACGTACAAACAGAGAGCCTCTGAGCTAGGTGTTAACACCAGGGAATCACAGGACAGTCACACCTCACTTCAAAAGGGCAGGTAGTTTTTCGAAATCTTGCTTTTGACAGAATGATCAGATGTGTGGCAATTAGCGTGTCATTTCAAGCATAGGTGACAGTTTAGAAAACTTCTAATAAAAGTTACTGAAGTATGATGATCCCAATCTCTCTGCACAGATGGAAATAAACATGTCCTATTGATTTTTAAGGAGCCTGCCCCATATAGAACACAATCGTGTTAGTTCCTAGAGTAATTCATAAGTAGCACTGCATACCTACTGTGTGCTTGGCAGACAGACATATTTTGAATTCTTGTAGCGACCCTGAAAGTTAAGAGTCAGTAGTCCCATTTTAATAGGCAGAGAATCTAAAACCCAGAGAAGCGAAATAAGTTACCCAGTATCTTACAGCTAATACTGGATGGGATTAGTAGTCAAACCCAGGCCTCAATAACTTCAGCACAAACATTCTTTCTGCCAATCTTTCAGATTCTCCCATTGAAAATTGTTTCTGGTGTGTTTTGGAGTGAAGAATCTGAAAGTAGTATTTGGTTGCTGTGGTGCCTACTGGGGTAGATTTAGGGATTTAAACTTCTTCATTCTTGGACCATTCTAAGATTCTCGAACAAAACTAGGATTAGACATGACTAATTTGAGGAAAAAGTGGTTTCTGTTTGTTTATTGTTTTCTTTGCAGTTGACGGGAGTAGACTGTGGTGTATGAATGGGACAGCCAGATCAATTAGTAGCTAAGAAGAATAGGACCATTTATTAAGAACTACCATACCATGTGTCAGATGCTTCTGCAGAGTGTATGTATGCGACCATTTCGCAGACCAGAAAATGAAGACTTGGAGATATCAAGCAACTTAACCAAGTCTTCATACTGAGTAATAAAAACTGGAAGGTTTATATAAAAGTGGTTGAATCTGAATTTTAAACTAAGCCTTTCATTCTTTACTTCTCCATGAGGCCATCCAAGCGTTTTTAAGATATAGAAGTAGCAAATGTAGGTTTTTGTTCCAAGAAGTTTGGCCATGAAGAAGAGGAACAAAATCAGCTGGTATCTAGGGTGGGGGAAGAGGTTAAAAAAGGATACGGTTGTGTTTCTTTAGAGTTAAAGATATCAGACCATGTTTAAGATGGAAAGTGCATTGAAAAGATGAAACACACAGTTCAGAGCACATAGTAAGTGCTTAGTAAATGTTTCTTGCTTGATGCAATGAAGGAGTTAATAATAAAGGGAGTGGGTTGTACAAGGAAGCAGGCACTGATGGGAACAAAAATGCCTGTTAGTATGTACAAGGAGGAATGCCATCTTTCCAGAGAATCTGGAGCAAAGGAAAAATGGGAGAGCAAGATATCAGGAGATTTTCAGTTAGAATGCAGGACAAGTGGGGATAGTCAGATGGGGCATTCTCCATGTTCTTAGTAAAATAAAAGGTAAGGTCATCTGTAGTACATGAGGAAGGTAAGGCTAGGGTCCGGGGATGAAGGGGATTACAAACAACCTTTATGGTAAATGTGGTAAGATCTCAGTAAGACTGTGTTTAGTTTAGGTGTGAATGACTATACGGGGCCATGCAACCATAAGAGATTCCATTAAGTGTCCACCCAAATAGTTTTACAAACTACTTGGCACAGAGGTCACCAATATAGACTCTGGCAGTGCCATGTGGTTGCTAGAGCTTTTCTTCTTGTTTGAATGGGCAATGCTATGTACCTATACAGGCCCAGAGAAAATAAAAGTCTATATGACGAGTTGCCAGCTCCACGGCTAAAATCTGAGACAGATGCTTAATCATTCTCAAATAAATAGATGACGAAATTAAATAATTTCCAAATGTCTTAACGTAACTTAGAAATGATTTTATTTGTGGCACCCCTCAGCTTTGTGTGATCATCTTTTATGTTTATGCAGTGCTTCAAACTTTTTAAGATGCTTTCACACATATTAGCTCATTTCATCCTTAAACCCCTTTGAGGTAGTTAGGGCTCGATTGCTCCCATTTGACAGATGGAGAAACTAAATCACATGGAGATTAAGTGATTCGCCAAAGACAAATAGCTCTTTGGTGATAGAGCTGGAGATAAAATCAAAGTTTTCTAATGCCTGGTCCAATTCTAAGATATCCCAAGAAAGCCAGAATGAGAAATGCCAAGTCTAGGGTCAGGGTTTTGTGGCAATTGGGAGCAGCAGTACAGTGTAATGTCTTTGGTGTTGTAAATGAATCCATGGATTTAAAAAGGAAATTGAGAACCAGATCGACACATGTACCTTATGACCCCTCGGGACATGAAGACTTTAGGTACCTTCTTAGTCAAAAGTCACAAACATCAGAATCTACAAGGTAGATATCCTAAGTCTTCATAGAGTTTTGTTACCAAAATGTAAAAATATCTAGAACCAGCATTTTTGACCAGCAGAAATACATAAAATGCAAAGTTTGTGAAGTAATACAATTTCCATTTCACATGAGTATACCACCACCCTCGTTGGGTCCCCTCTATTCATTTCCACCTCTTCTCTCCCGACTCCTCCTTCCACTGCCCTCAAATCCACTTTTCTGTTTATAGAGTTTTAGATTCTGACAAAATCTCACCATTTTGGGTAGCCTGCATTTCAGTGAACCTGGAGCCATTCTTCAAGGCAGGGCCAGATAACCACTGAGCACTCACCGACTCATGGAGGGTCTCTCCTGGTCATTTCCTTGTGGTAAAATGGCCCCAGTGCTCCACCCATTCCAGCATGCCTGAGCAGAGGAACATGACTTGTGCAAGATCTCTTCCAAACTTCCAAAATTATAAAGGATGAAAAGTTTGAGTCAGAGGTTATTAACTTCCCAGATTTTTAAGAATTGTTTTTGTGTTCTAGAAGATATTGCAATTTCACTCTCCATTATTCACAATTCTCCTCATTTTTCTAGAACCAGTATAAACTGTTCCCTAATAAAAATATAGTCAATTTTCCTTAATTTTGTCATTAGTCACTCAAGCTCCCACTTGACTGATTAGCAAGATGCCTATTATGTCCTTCTTGAAGCCTTGATCTCCTGTTAGAGTGCTCAGAGCACAGTTCCTCTGTCTGTCTCAGGACAACAGTGGGTAGTAGGTTGCAAATTCATCTGATTAGCTCATTGCTGCTGAACCATCCTGCACTGTCCAGAAGACCAGCTGTGCCCACTGCTACAGGGATCCATATCCCTGCACAATCCTGTCATTCTTTGAGGATAACATTCCACATGGTCTTTTCATTTCCAGTACTTTCAAATCACAGCTATCCAGGCAATCCCCCCTGAGCTTTGGGAGATGAGATCCATAAGTAGATCAGAGTTTTAGGTGTTAGCTCTCAAATTGCACATCCCTAATTCGTAATGCCAGCTGAGGTCTAAACATGTTGTTCTTTCCCCTTATTTCATGTCTTCTAAGTCCTTTTATGCTATTTCAAACTTCCCCGATTTCAGTTCTTGAGGATTTTTTTTTCCAGCCAGCTAGTATCAGTCATTCATCTTTAAGAACCTATTTCCTACTAGCTTGAATGTTTACATCCCTGCTGTCTGGTTTCCAAACTCAAATTCTAAGGCATCTGAATTTAGCATCCAGAGCACCCCAATATGTGAGCCTTACAGTCTCTAGAGCCAGGTCTTTCCTGCATTAAACTGAAAACACTCATAAAATCACACTAAGAGGAAAAATACAAATCAAAAAGCTGAACTTACACCCAGATTGTGGGACAGTTTGCTAATGTGTCTATCTTAACTTACTAATAATTTTCATTTAATTACCTTGAGAAGCAGTAGAGCATAGCAGAAAGTGCATAGACATCATAAAAAATTGACTAGAGTTCAAATTCTGGCCAAGTTTGAACCCCACCGCTACTGCTTACTAATTCTCTGAACTTGGGTAGTTTTCTTAACTATCAAATGGAAACTAGATAATAACATATACCCCCATAGGGCTGTTATACAGAATAAATAAGATTACATATGTAGAATGACTAGTATGGTACTTGCCAAAAATTGTGTGATTACTTAATATTATTTAATATCATTACTCCCAGATATTTTTATCTTTATTGTTTCTATTTCTTTACTCATTTTACTGCAGTTCAATATTCATCCCCTCTCTTTCCATCAGAATAAAAACATATTTTTACTTTTGAGGATGTTAATAGTTCTAATTATATTTTAGTACACTTTATAAAGTTCAGATTGAGATTTTAGAGTCAATCATTAGATTCTAATGTCAATCGTTAGACATTAAAGTAAGTCTAACTGGTTTTTTCCTCCAGAAAAACTAAGATGCTTTTCCTTACAATTATTTTGTATACATGCAAATGTATTCCTAGCAGTATTTGAAAGTGACCACATGTTTTGCAAAGCAAAGTGTTTCACTGCCACATACTAGTGTAACATAGGAAGACTTGAGCATATGTTCTCCCAAGCTTGATGAGGAAGAGCATGCTCAAACAATTAGTTTAGTGCCTCATTACGTCTTTCAAATTATCTTTGACAATTTTCCAAAACTACTTTTTCTTTAAAATCTAACCAGTCCTTTTCCATCTCTCGCCCTGCTTCCCGCTGGTTTCGCTGCATTCTCAGGTGAGCCCTACTCTGCCGGTGGCGAGACCACTGCCAGCAACTCAAGGAGGACGCCCTTCTAGTTCCAAGTCTGGTAGAAGAGCAAGCACACCCCTTCCTGGGTTGCTCAAGTTATTATAACCGCAGAAAGGAGAATAGATGTCCAGTAAGCAGAACCACAAAGGGCCCCCAGATGCCACATCAGAGTCTCGTAAGCCTGTGTAAAGTCAGAAAACCTGGGTTTGGGGAAGTCAGTTTTCAGTGTTTCTAATTCAAAGGAATCACCATTCCCTAAACCAATTCTGTATCTTCTCACGTGTTGGCCTTAAGTCACTGTCCCAGGGTAATGTCTCCTGCTTGTCGAAATCTTTTCCATGAAAGGATAAGTCACAGATGGCTAATAAATATTTTTCTCTCTATTTGGACGGCTTATTAATATCTACTCACGGAGGCGTATTCTCTTTGGGTACAGCTTTTAAATCATTTATGAATCTACTGAAGCATATTATTTATGAATTAAAATAACTGGATGCCATTTTCATCTGTCACATTCACTAGAATTTTTAATGTTTATTCTATGATGAAAGAGGCATGTCAAATTAGTAAGTAATAGCTTATCAGACAAACGGTGCAGAACATTTGCTAAATGATTTAGGAGCAACAACAACCATAAAATTAAATCTCTATCTCACACCAAACTCCAAAATAAATTACTAATAGTTTTAAAGAGTTAAATGTAAAAAAAAAAAAAAAAAAAAAAAGGGAGCCACAGCAAAGTAGGAGAAAATATACTGTTTATAATTATCTGTTCTCAAATTAGGGAAGGCCTTCCTAAAGATAATGTGGTGACAGAAATTATACACGAAAGGACTGATTGAATAGATTAGAGGAAAAGTCTGATCTATCCCAAAATTTTTATTTTAGTTAGGACAAAAATGAACCGGATTCAACATTTCTAACGTAAATATCTTAAGTTGGAGTTTTTTATTCATGAGATTTACAGGGGGAACTAATTCTGTCTACCTCTATCCCCAAAAACTAGCTGCAAAAGTACAACTATTCTTGTGGGAACTGTTCCTGGCCTGGAGGGTCTGGAGTCTGCAGTGCAGGGCCTGAGCAGTTTTTAAGACTCCAGGAAGAAGGGAAACACCAGGGTGAGGTCAGAGAATGAAGAGAGAGGGCAATATAGTCAGCAATTATCCTAAATGAAGAGCTTTGGCAAGAGGGAGAAATATCTAAAAGAAATTAGGAATGTGTTTGTGTCATATGCTGTGTAAAACCTTAGCATTACCCTTGTAAAGAAATTTACAGTGAAGTGCCGTATTTTTTTTTTTGAAGTTTGTAAAGAGATTTTATTCATTGTGTTATATTTTTTAATGTATGGACAGGCAAAAGCAGGATCCAAAGCAGCCTAATTAATTCCATTGGTCCAGTTAAGAAACAAAAAGACTAATATCCTTAATAAAAATATTTTAGAAACCAACAAAAGGAAAATACTAATTTTGAAATAGGCAAAGTATTTGAATCAACAATACAGTTAAAAGGCTGGGCGCGGTGGCTCACACTTGTAATCCCAGCACTTTGGGAAGACAAAGTGGGTGGATTACAAGGTCAAGAGTTCAAGACAAGCCTGGTCAACACAGTGAAACCCTTTCTCTACTAAAAATACAAAAATTAGCTGGGCACGGTGGTGGGCATGGTGAAATCCTATCTCTACTAAAAACACAAAGAGAAACCCCGTCTCCAATAAAAATACAAAAATTAGCTGGGCATAGTGGCAGATGCCTGTAATCCCAGCTACTCAGGAAGCTGAGGCAGGAGAATCGCTTGAACCTGGGAGGCAGAGGTTGCAGTGAGCTGAGATCGCGCCACTGAACTCCGGCCTGGGTGACAAAGCTAGACTCCCTCTCAAAAGGAAAAAAAAAAAAAGGAAAATGGTTATAAACATGAAAAAAGACCTCATTTGTGCTCAAAGGCAGGTAAAATTAAAACAAAATGTTTGTTAAGATATTATCCTCTTTTCCTCTCAGAAAATCACCCCAAAATGAGACAGAAATGAAAATTCCATATTTAGGAAAACAAGGCAACCTGCGTAATTCCAAAGTCCGATATACGAAATCAGAAAGTCAATGGAGGAATGAGTGAGAGGAAGAGGATCAAAGCAAAGAGGAAAGATATAGAAACAACTGATTCTAGTCACTATTTAGCAGATAGAACCTAGGAATTTTTTAGGTACCAGCAATGGTATGCTGATAAATGTTTAACAACCAGGAAAAACTCTGTGTGTATGTGTGTGTGTATGTGTGTTATGCATATATACACACATGTAATATATTTTATTGATGTAAAGGATGAATAAGACCAGGCACAGTGGCTCACACCTGTAATCCTAACATTTGGGGAGGTCATAGCAGGAGGACTGCTTGTGCCCAGGAGTTCAAAACCAGCCTAGGCAACATATCAAGACCTCATCTCTACAAAAAGTTTAACATTTTTTTAAAAACTTAGATGGGCATTGTGGTGCACGCATGTAGTCCCAGTTACTCAGGCGGCTGAGGCAGGAAGATCCCGAAAGCCCATGAGTTTGAGCTTACGGTGAACCATGATGGAGCCGCTGCACCCCGGCCTGGGTAGCAGAGTGAAATCCTGTCTCACAAAAGATATATAGCACACAACATAGTAATAATAATAAAATAAACATACTCTTTTTTGAAAATTCCATATAGCCAGTTGTTAATTTTTGCCAAATTATTTTATCTGTAGCCAACTATGGTTGCAATTAATAATCTTCTTTTTGAAGATTTGTCTTAATTCATGGTATTGTTTGCTTTGCTTCTTAGGTACTAGCAAAGGCCAGACATCTTACTCAACAACTTCTCCGCCACCACCTCCACCATCCCATCCGGCCAGCCAGCCGCCATTGCCAGCATCTCACCCATCACAACCACCAGTCCCAAGCCTACCTCCCAGAAACATTAAACCTCCGTTTGACCTAAAGTAAGCAAAAGATTATCTTGCCATTTCTTTCCCCGTCTCTTGCCACAGATTTTCAAACAATGCTTGGTTGAATGCTGAGAGTTCCATGGGAAACTTCTGGGTCTACAAAAGTGGGCAGCTGGCAGGGAGAAGAGCTGGCCAAGCTGACAGTGCAAATACCCCTAGAATTGCTCAGTTCTGAGTCATTTTTATTTATCTGTTTTATGTTGGGTTTCCCCTTAAGAGTTTATTTGAAGAAAATTTCCACTGTTTTTTAAAAAGTTCTGAAGCTTTCTTGAGAACCACCAACTCCTCCACTATCACGATCACCACTAGTCCATCACCATATTTTTAGTGACTGTTTATGATGTGCTAGGAATTTTACATATATCATCTCTATAACCTTATTGATTAGATAGCATCATCATTATTTCACAGATAAGGAAACGGAACTTTAGCTCTGCAAAGAAGCCAGGTAACTTCTCCAAGATCACAAAATACTGTAGAATAAAAATTTCAACCAATGTTAGTCTGAATCCAAAGTAAGTGTGCTTTAAACTACTATGCTAAATAGCCTCCTTCAATTAAAAAATAATACAGATTTTCTCTCACCCATCAGAATTTTTGGGTGGGCATTGGAATCTAGGAAACTTTTATTCAAGCCTGCTCTTGCTTGAATTTTCTTAGATGGTATTTTTCAGAAATGTCAGCACTGTAGGGGTTGCTATGCATGGGCTCTTTACCCAGGATTTAATAGAATAGTTGGTAAGGGGGAAAGCAAGTGCCAGGTTGGAATAAAATGGAATGTCATTTTAAGAAGAATGTTCAGACAACAGCAAGCATAAATCCTTAAGACAAAATGGACTAGATAGTCCCTTTCTTCTCGTAGAAAGTTGCTTAACATGATTCTCCTTTATCACAAATAAGTTCTATCTCAACATATTTGTACAATTTGGTTTACCTTCACTTAAATTCCCCTTAAAATCCCCAACGGATTGATGTTCCTTACAACAAAAGTACTTAATATCCATAATCCACATAATGGAAACTGTTAATAACAATATTGGATTGACAGATTCCCTGAAATGCTTGATGACTACAATTTAAGGAAAGGATAGAAAACATATTTGTCATGCAAAAATGCCATCATTTTTAACTTTAATATGCTTTCTTGGGGGTTTAAGGATAGTAAGTAGAAGGTGGTAGAGCAGCTTCATGGCTATTATCTTATATATGACCTGCGTTGTGCATTTATATTAACAGCACACCCTTCCAGGCATTTGAATTTATGGATGTCAATTTAAAGCCTCTAATCCTCCATATCTAGCTACTTTGTTTTTTCAAAAGGGAAAATGTGTATAGTGAAAGACTTTCAAGCTCCCATCAGAAAGCTTAAGTAAATTCCACAGTGAAGCAATCTCTGGGTTAGAAAATTTTCCCCAAGAAGGGGAAGCTAGAATTGCATAGAGGAAATGAAATCAAAATGGCCCTTGATGTTCAGGCTCAAAAGCTTATATTTCACATTAAGGGGCAATGTACAGGGTAGTCTGTAAGAAGAATTGTGAAAGATGTAGGTGTTTCTGTACTTCTCACAGCACCAGTCCTCAAAACACATACAGGGGTATTTCCCAAACATTCCCTCTGCCAACCTGCAAGCATTCCTCCATTTTCTAATCAAAGACCACTCTCAGGTCAAGATCTAATAGATTTCCTTTACAGTCATGCAACAAGGATTTTTTGAGCCACTACATTGTGCCTTTGTAACAGGAGTTCAGGAAATATTAGTAAACAAACTAAGACCCCTGCAAAGCAGGGACTAAAGAAATGAAAATAATAAACAGGGCTGGGAACAGTGGCTCACGCCTGTAATCCCAACACTTTGAAAGACAGAGGTGGGGGGATCGCTTGAGTTCAGGAGTTTGAGGCCAGCGTGGGCAAAATAGTGAGACCCTGTCTCTACTACGCATTTAAAAATTAGCTGGGCATGATGGCGCATGCTTGTAGACCCAGATACTCAGGAGGCTGAGGCAGGAGAATTGCTTCAGCCCAGGAAGTCGAGGCTGCAATGAGCCTAATTATGCCACTGCACTCCAGCCTGGGTGACGGAGCAAGACCCTGTCTCAAAAATAAATAAGTAATAAACAGGTAAAGTATATGGTATTAGCACTTGATACTTCCTAACATATTTCCTAAGGGAAAACAGAGCAGAGGTAAGTGGTGGAGGTGGAGTGTGAGGGTGGCGTTGGGGCAACATGTTACTGCTTGAGAGAGGCGAGGGTAGCTTCCTATATATTTATACTTTTGCACCAACCTAATAGAAAGTGATACTTGAGCAAAGATTCAAAGGAAGTAAGGGAGTTAGACATGAAGGAAGACTGTTCTAAGCAGAGAGAGCAGGTAGAGAGAGCAAGGAAAGGAACAGTAGGGAAAGAGTCAGCTCATGTAGGGCCTTGTAAGCCGTGACAGAGACTGCAACCCTTATCTTAAGTGAAATGGGAACCAGTTAAAGAGCTAGAGCAAAGCAGCGATGTTTTCTGACTTGTGCTTTCTAAAAATCACCTTAATGGATATGCTGAGAAGAGACAGTAGGTAGACAATTGTCAAAGCAGGGAAACCAGTTAGTCAGATATTACAGAAATGCAGGCAAGATATGCAGTAGCACTGACCATGTTGGGAACAGTGGAGGTGGTGAGAAGTGTCCATATATTGGGTGTATTTTGAAGGGAGAGACAAAAGAATTTGGATTTAGGGTATGAAGGAAAAAGGGGAATCTAGAATGGGTGGTTCCAGTGTTTTTGGCCCAAGCGACTGTAAGGATCATGCGTCTGTCAGCCCAAGCACCACCATGAGGAGGCTGAGGATGTCAAAGGATGAAGATGTTGAAATTACGGCAAATCTAAAGATCTTAAGAGTTTTTATTTCCACGTCTAAAATCGGGCAACACTTTGTTCCATAAAATAAAGTAAGCGTTCCAACGAGTGAAGCAGTGGAGGTTGGCTTTATAAACAAAAAGAACTGAAGAAAGCAGACACAAAGAACAAAAAGTGGATTGGTCATTTCAAAGTTACTTTCCTTGTAGGGCAGGTACAGGGAAATAGAACAATAGAAAGATAATGGATTGGTTAACATCAGGTTACTTCAGGTCCCTCTTTGTTGTAAAGATTAAAACAGAGCTTCATTATTATGATAGAAGGTAAAAATTGGCCTCTTTGGGCAACTAGGCCATTCTCTGTCTCTCCTGATTTCCCCAAAGGCCAGATAACAACTCAGTTTCCATTTGGTGAGCATGGGTGATTCCATTTTGATTTTTAGTCGGTCTTCTGGGGCGCAGTGCAGGAATTTAGTCCAAAAAAATGGCCTCCTAGATTTTGTTTAACAAAGGTGAGGAAGATCTGGAAGTCATGGCTATGTTAAGTTTGAGGTACCTTTTAAGCATTCACTTGGGTAAGAAGTGGAGAGTTTGGGAGAGAGTTCTGGATTTAACATAGGGGAGAAATAGGAATATATTCCATGCTGAAAGTCGTGAGGCTCGTTAAGATGATCAAGGAAGGGAGTGAAAACAGGGAAGAAAAGAACTGAGCTCTGGGGCACTATAACTCTCTGAGGCCTGGTAGGAGGAGAAGGGGCAAAGGAGAATAAAAGGAACAACCAATAAAGCAGGGGTCCTGGAAGCCCAGGAAAGGAAGCATCCAAGGAGGAGTCAGTGAGCAACTGTGTCAGGTGCTGGTGGAGGCCAAAAAGTGAGGACTGTGGAGGTCAGTGCAGGGGAAGTTGTCAGGAGTGGTGGGGATACAAGGCTGATTGAAATGGCTTTAAAAGAGTATGAAAGGAGAAGAATTGGACAGAGAAAATATATACAACTCCTTTACAAAGAAAGGGAAACCAAAGAAACGGGACAGTAACTGATGGGAGAAATGAGATCAAGAGCCTTCTTAAAGATGGTAATAACAGCACATTTGTAGGCTGATGGGAAAGATTCAGTCAAGCAGGAAAAATGATAAGGATGGAGAGAGGGGAGAATTGCAGGAGCCAAGCGTTAGAGCAGCGGGGAGCAATGGCTTCCCTAAGGTTTACAGTTCTCCCTAGGGCGTGGAGTGGAATCTCTAATTGGGATCAAGGAAGGAATTTCAGAAGACAGGGTGGACTTTGTCATCTGCAGCATGTTCTGCAAAGCTGTTCCCAGAAGTAACTTGCAATCATATCATTCAGGTCAGGATGTCTTTAAGAGTGTAAAAGAGTCCAGACAGGTGAGAATCAGAAATCCTAAATAACTAAAAAATAAAGTAGTTGAGGCCAGAGTTAGATTGTATTTTAAATTGTATTGTTTCCCCACCTAGTGGTCAGAAATCAGTTTGTTACATTTTCTGCTATTTTTACTCAGGCATTTGAAGAGAAAATGAAATGGGTCAAAAGGGCATGTTTATTATTTTTAATGTTCAAATCAACATCTTTTAGTGTAATATATTTCTTAGTACCTTTTAAAATTATAATTTTAACATCATAATTTTTCATATTAAAACAGAATCAATGGTTGAGTGTTTTGGCACATCAAACAAATTACATGGTTATTAATAGTAATGAGACAGGAAAAGTGAAGTAATAAAAAATAATAAATAATGGGAAGTGACTAAGGTTAGAAAAGGAAAACTTCAACAGTTCTTACCCTGAAGTCATTCACAGTTAGTTTAAAGGGTTTTTTGGTTTCTGTTTGTGTGCATGTTTTATTTTTTGTCTGTAAAATTGGAGGAAAAGTAAGAATTTACCATTATAACCTTTTTATTGATTAGAGATGCTTAAAATGTTCTGAAACTTGAGACTAGCCATATCAGTAGCCCACTGCCAGACAGTCTTCTGTCACACCAGTTGGAAAGTGTTAGCTTTAGCAAGTCAGTTTTCAAAATCCTCATGGGTTAAATATAGGAAGACATGTTCCAGAGAAAGGGTCGCAAGATTTTACTCCCAATAAGGCAGGTATAGAACAAAGTTTAATGTGTCATGTAGATTTATTCCTCCTTCTTAAAAAAAAATTCTGATAATTAAAAGCTAAATGCATGAATAGCCAATAAAGTATAAAGGCCAGCTGGGCATGGTGGCTCATGCCTGTAATCCCGGCACTTTGGGAGGCCAAGGTGAGCCAATCACATGAATCCACGAATTCAAGACCAGTTTGAGCAATATGCTAAAACCCTGTGTCTACAAATATACTTCTATATTTGTATATTTATGTATTAATATATATTATATATACATTATATGTGTATATTTATATATTATATATAAAAATATATATATAATGATAAGAGCGGAGAGAGGGGAGAATTGCAGAAGCTGAGCATTTGAGCAGCGGGGAGCAATGGCTTCCCTAAGGTTTACTGTTCTCCCTAGGGTGTAGAGTGGAATCTGTAATTGGGATCAAGGAATGAATTTTAGAAGACAGGGTGAACTTTATCATCTGCAGCCTGTTCTGCCTACTCCTAAAGCTGTTCCCGGAAGTAACTTGCAATCGTGTCATTCAAGTCAGGATGTCTTAAGAGCGTAAAAGATTTGAGACAGATGAGAATCAGAAATCCTAAATAACTTTGAAAATAAAGTAGTTGAGGCCAAAGTTATATTGTATTTTAAATTTAAATACACACACACACACATATGTACAAAAGTTTAGCTGGGCATGGTGGCACATGCCTGTTGTCTCAGCTACTTGGGAGGCTGAGGTGGGAGGATCCCTGAGCCTGAGAGATCCAGCCTGCAGTGAGCCGTGATCTCACCACTGCACTCCAGCCTGGGGGACAGAGTGAGATCCTGTCTCCAAAAAACACAAAAGAAAAGAAAAATATAGAGGGCAACAGTTTTACATCTTTATATGTCAGGAAATAAGACACTAATAAGCGTTCTAAAAATGACAGTCATTAACTTTACTTTTCCTGTTTAATTCTACATGCTATCGCATAAAAACAAAGATCTATAGTGAGAGGCCTTATTGAATAGATCTATTATCATAACTGGTAAGCTTCCTTTTCTTCTCCTTCACCCCGTCCCTCTGCTCAGTTTCTTATGACTTGGGCTGTGACTGGTTCCATTGTTTTTCTCTTACTCTCTCTATGGGGCTTTTCTCCATGCTTGGAACCCTTGGTGAAATTGCTGACAGTTTGATCTGAATTTACTCAGTGCACCTGCATCTATTTCTCTTCCTCATCTCTTTTCCTTTTATTCTTCACCATCATTGCTATTATAGTCACTATTTCATATTTATTGAACATTTTAATAATATACATATTATAAATTCAGGCCTATATAAAGTGGCACTAAGATTCATATTTTGGGTCCATAAATAAAACAAATGTGTGCAGGTAAACATTGTCTACAAGTAATAAATGCTTTGCATAAATGTGCAGACACACATGTATGAATATGCTATGCAAATGCCCTTCCTTTTAGAAGTATTTGTTATTCATACAGGTGTTTTAGGAAGTAAATTGCTTAAATCTGGTGGTCTTTTTGATTTAACATCCTTTTCACCAATGATAATTTGCTTTAGTAATAAAAGTTAATCTCTTGGTATTATAAGAATATTGTTAATTCATCAAAAAAATCAAAAACCTATCATGACAGGAATTATTCTAATAACTTTCTAAAAAGATAATCATAATAATAAATTAACTAGCAAAGTGGCAATCCCTTTCCTTAAGGAGTTTATGCCCTGGTAGTGAAAAGAGAGACCTGAAGCAATTAACCTATAATTACAAAGGAATATAGAATAATCACTATAACGGATGGATGGATGGATGATGCAGAGAAGCAAAGCAATGATTAGGCTTAAGGAAATCAGGGACAACTTCACAAAGGAAGGACTGTTTAAAGGAGAGGCTTAAAGAATGGAGGCCAGGTGCGGTGGCTCATGCCTGTAATCCTAGCATTTTGGGAGGCTGAGGCGGGTGGATTAGCTGAGGTTAGGAGTTCGAGACCAGTCTAGCCGACATGGTGAAACCCTGTCTCTACTAAAAATACAAAAATTAGCTGGGCATGGTGGCAGGCGTCTGTCAAATCCCAGCTACCCGGGAGGCTGAGGCAGGAGAATCACTTGAACCCGGGAGGCAGAGGTTGCAGTGAGCCGAGCTTGCACCACTATACTCCAGCCTGGGCAGCAGAGTGAGACTGTGTGTTAAAAAAAAAAAAAAAAAAAAGTAAAAGTAAAAGAAAGAAAGAAGGAAAGAAAAGAATGAAAGGACTGCAAGCAGGGGATGCCGAGAAGGGAGGATTATTCCAAAGAAGGGAAGCGTGGGCTGAGCATGAAGGAACAGGAAACCAGACAGAGTTCAGACAGCATATGAGTTTACTGTTCATATGTGAGAAGATAATGTAAGAAAAGGAAATATGAGAAATAAAGCTTTACAGGGCAAGGTTGATCATAAGAACCTTGTATGCCATAAAAAGAGCTATGGATTTTACTCTGTACAATGTCAGTGTATTTTAATGTCTTAGGTATTTTCATATTTTTAATTAATATTCAATTCATCAAAGTTAGTAATGCAAAGGCCTATTTTACTTTAAGTACTTAAATTTATATTATGTGACTTGTTATTTTATTTATACATCTAGTAATTTGTATTTAAATTAGAATTATTTTCGGGGGATCTTTGATTAATGATTGGACAACTCACATGGCTCAAATTAAATTCTTTCAAATCAATAGTTCTGCTTATAAATGTGGTTAATGAAACTTCCTTTGATGTTTCATATTGCATGTATATATTAACATATTTAATTTCATTTTTAAACATTCCAAATATCTGAATGAACACATTTAATCACCCCACTAAGCAAAATCCTCTCAAGAATTTAAATGACTCTCGTAAATCTATTAAATTGAACCATATCCAGTTCCCATAAATATCCAATAGTATTTGCAATTAGATTTTTCTTATACTTTTTATGAAGTATATTTATTGCAAAAAAATTTTAAGCATATAAAAGGCAGGAAGAATAGTTATAATGAGCCTCCATGTTCCTTTCACCAACTTCGACAACTATAAACTCATGACCAATCTTGTCTTATCTATACCCTCACCCACTTGCCTCTTATAATATTTTGAAACTAATACAAAACATCATGTAATTTCATGTAAAAATATTTCAGTATGTGTTCCTAAAAAAATAGATTCTGTGCATTAATATAAAATACTGAGTCAGTGTTCAAATTTCCAGTTATCTCTTACAACATGTATGTCTTTTAAATTGTTTGAATAAGAATACAAAGTATACACATCTTTGTTGGCATATATGTTTTGTGTTTTGTTGTTCCTTTTTTTTTTTTTTTTTTTGAGACAGAGTCTTGCTCTGTCATCCAGTCTAGAGTGCAGTGGCATGATCTTGGCTCACTGCAACCTCCACCTCCCAGGTTCAATAGATTCTCATGCCTCAGCTTTCCAAGTAGCTGGGATTACAGATGCCCACTACCACACCCGGCTAATTTTTGTATTTTTAGTAGAGACAGGGTTTCACCATGTTGACCAGGCTGGTCTCGAACTCCTGACCTCGGATGATCCACCCACTTCAGAAGACTCCCAAAGTGCTGGGATTACAGGTGTGAGCCACCACACCCGGACTGTTATTCTCTTTTAAGATATAGGTTCACTCTCCATGTCTTTTGTTAATTCTTTGCAATTTATTTGTTGAGGATATCAAGTTGTTTGTGGATACTATAGTTCCCCATCATCTAGATTTTGCTGATTGCTCTCTATAATATAGCTATATGTCCGTCTCTCCTCTGTATTTCCTATACATTGACAGTAGGAGGTAGAGGTGGCTTGATCAAATTTACTTCTTTTATTTTTTGGTGTATTCTTTAATCTGGAACTAATAATGTTTGCTTGACTCTCCTTTTTTGATGTGAGCAGCCATTGACACTCAATACCTAGACTCCTTAATGTTTCACCTAAAATTTAGAAAGTCTAAACCACAAATTTTAAATTGATGTGACAAGTCTAACTGAATATTTTCTAATGTAACAAATCTCTTAAATATTACAAATATGTAAAAAAATTGACTGTACAAACATTGTCTCAATGGTTATAAAACTTATTCCACACATTGTTTTTACTATAAGTTTGGTTTATTCCATCATGTCTGTATTTAATTCTGAATGTTCCAAGGATGAAAAAGGCTCACTAAAGAAAGCAGTGTCAGGCCGGGCGCGGTGGCTCACGCCTGTAATCCCAGCACTTTGGGAGGCCGAGGCGGGCGGATCACAAGGTCAGGAGATCGAGACCACAGTGAAACCCCGTCTCTACTAAAAATACAAAAAATTAGCCGGGCGCGGTGGTGGGCGCCTGTAGTCCCAGCTACTCAGGAGGCTGAGGCAGGAGAATGGCGTGAACCCAGGAGGCGGAGCTTGCAGTGAGCCGAGATCGCGCCACTGCACTCCAGCCTGGGCGACAGCGCGAGACTCCGTCTCAAAAAAAAAAAAAAAAAAAAAAAAAAAAAAA